>NW_024607979.1:0-43723 GCF_018296145.1 Oncorhynchus tshawytscha
ATAACCTTCTCCACCCGTCGATGTAGATAGGGACGTGCTCCCTCTGCTGTTTCCTGCAGTCCATGATCATCTCCTTTGTTTTTTTGACGTTGAGTGAGAGGTTATTTTCATGGCACCACACTCCCAGAGCCCTCACCTCCTCCCTGTAGACTAACTTAAATGTCTTATTCACGTCA
Source organism: Oncorhynchus tshawytscha (assembly GCF_018296145.1). NCBI lineage: Eukaryota > Metazoa > Chordata > Actinopteri > Salmoniformes > Salmonidae > Oncorhynchus > Oncorhynchus tshawytscha. Next base: position 177 of record NW_024607979.1, read on the forward strand.
GCCATGGAGAAGGAGAGCTCACAGTCCTTGGTAGGGAGCCACATCGTTGGCACAATGTTATCCTCAAAGCAGGCGAAGAAGGTGTTTAGCTTATCTGGAAGTAAGATGTCGGTGTCCACGACGTGGCTGGTTTTCCTTTTGTAGTCCGTGATTTTCTGTATACCCTGCCACATACGTCTCGTGCCTGAGCAGTTGAACAGCGACCTCACTTTGTCTCTATACTGACAGTTTGCCTGTTTGATTGCCTTGCGGAGGAAATAACTACACTGTTTGTATTCTGCCATATTCCCAGTCACCATGCCATGGTTAAGTGTGATGGTTTGCTCTTTCAGTTTTGCGCGAATGCTGCCATCTATCCACGGTTTCTGGTTAGGGTAGGTTTTAATAGTCACAGTTGGTGCAACATCTCCTACACACTTCCTGATCAACTCTGTGTAAGTATATCTGTTGATGTTATTCTCTAAAGCTACCTGGAACATATCCCAGTCCGAGTGATCAAAACATTCTTGAAGCGTGGATTCCAATTGGTCAGACCAGCGTTGGATAGTCCTTAGCACAGTTACTTCCTGTTTGAGTTTCTGCCTATAGGAAGGGAGGAGCTAAATAGAATCGTGGTTAGATTTACCAAAAAGACAGCGTGGTAGGGCCTGTATGCATCCCGGAAGTTGGCTTAACAGTGGTCGACACATTCGATATCTTGATAGAACTTTGGCAGCCATTTCCTCTAATTTGCTTTGTTAAAATCCCCATCTACATTAAATGCAGCCTAAGGATATGTGGTTTCCAGTTTGCATAAAGCCCAGTGAAGTTCTGTGAGGGCCATGGTGGTATTGGCTTGAAAGGTCATGCCCGCTGTGACAATAATCAAAGAAAATGATCTCGGGAGATAATTCCATCGGCATTTGATTGTGAGGTATTCTAGTTCGGGTGAACTAAAGGACTTGAGTTCCTGTATGTTATCACAATTACACCATGAGTCGTTAATCATGAGAGAGATATTTATTCCTGTCTGCGCGATGAACTGAGAACACAATTGGCTGGACCGACTCAGACAGTATATCCCGAGAGAGCCATCTCATCTCAGCCCTCTCTGTCGGCACCATTTTCAAGGTTACGCAGCAGTTGTTTTTTTTAACAAAGAGACAGTTTATCCACTCGCCGAAGTAGTCTCGTCAGGTATCCAAAATGATGGTCTCTAAAACGGCACCTCTTCCTTTTTCGAGTGTCGGGTATTTGGGCCTGATCTGGGATGAGCGGTATGTCGATTCATTGAAGATGAAATCCGCATCAAATTGAATTTAGTGATCACTCTTCTGATGTCCAGAAGCTCTTTTTAGTCTGGGAAACAACAGAGGAAACATAATGTACAAAAGTTAAGATTTGCTAAAAAAAGGGCCTGGCCTGACCTACCGTACCTCCCCTATCCTGCCCGAAGACATTTAAATAGATTATTTTTTTGACTGAGACATGTCCAACAGAAAGATGCATCAATCTCAGAAAAAGCATCTGAGTGACGAACCAGTGCCCCTCTGTCTCTGTATGTGTAGCCCTTGTATCTGATGCTGTCTGGACAAAAGAGTATGGCATGTCATAATAATTTTGACCTGGCAGCATCAGATACATGGGCTACATATAGTAAAAGAGAGGAGCACTGTTGAGCTTGCTCGGATGCTTTGCCATTAACCTTCCAACACGTAAGTTCTAAATATTAATAACGGCCCTTACAGCCTGACTTCTTTTAGCACACAGTACCAGAATTTTATGCTGCTGTTCTAGAATTTGATTGTTGCATTTTGTCACTATTCTCTACACCCCGCATTGTATCAATACCACAATGTCTGCTTCATATGAAGCTCTATGAAACTTTCTTCCTATAATAGTAGCAGTGAGTATTTATAGTATTATTGATCATTGTATAATTATTATTATCATCTATATTACATCTATCATCTATTATTATCTGAAAGTGGCTTTGGTATTAGCTTGTCTGCGGGGCTGCGCATGTGAGATAGGGCGGGAAACCTGAGGCACTAAATTCGGTGTATTTGATACAATAGTGGCATACAAAAAGTGAGAGAGTGGTATGAGCATATATTACATATGCCGACCATTGCTAAGGCCGGGAAAGGCAGGAATCCTAAATACTTTTTCTTCATTTTTAAAAATGAGTTACGTTTTTTCTCCCTTGGAAAAACTAGGCTATAGCAATGGTTATATTTCATCACCATGTCAACGTATTAACGTGGCATGAGTGAAGCGAGGTTGTAGATATAATGGATTATCTTAAACTATGGAGCTAGACAGGATTATCTAGGTTTTGCTTTGGCGCCATCTAAGGGAATGAATGTTACGTGGGTGGACCAGTTATCGCTCCCCTTCCAAAATGTGGTTACATTTATATAAACTTCAAGTATTACTTACTATACAGTTGTCACGATCATGAGGAGAGACGGACCAAGACGCAGCGTGTGTAGAGTTCCATATCTTTTATTTCAGTGAAACTTCCCAAAAAACAACAAACAAACAATGAACCGTGACATTCGAGGTGAAAAATGCACATACACAAAACAATATCACACAAACACAGGTGGAAAATGGCTACCTAAATATGATCCCCAATTAGAGGTAACGATTACCAGCTGCCTCTAATTGGGAACCATACAAACCAGCCACATAGAAAGTAAATGACTAGAACACCCCCCTAGTCACGCTCTGACCTAAACACCATAGAGGAAGGCTCCTGTATTGGAGCGGGACTGGACGCCGTGCCTGGACTGGGCACCGGCGCAGAGGAAGGCTCCAGCCTTGGAGCTGGCACAGGACGTACCCGGACTGGTGGGGCGCACTGGAGACCTGGTGCGTGGAGCGGTACAGGTTGTACCAGACTGGGGAAGTGCACTGGAGGCCTGGTGTGTCGAGCCGGAATAGGTGGTGTGGCACCGGACAGGTGACACGCACTTCAGGGCGAGTGCGGGAGCTGGCACAGGGCGTACCGGACTGGGGAGGAGCAATAGAGGTCTGGTGCGTGGAGCTGGCACTTGTTGCACCGGACTGGTGACACGCTCTTCAGGGCGAGTGCGGAGGAGGCACAGGACATACCGGACTGGTGGGTCGCACTGGAGACCTGGTGCGTGGAGCAGGTCTGGTACAGGTGTACCAGACTGGTAACACGCTCTTCAGGGCCAATGCGGTGCCGAACACACCAAACCAACATCTCTCTCATCTCTCTCTCTCTCCCAACTTCAACAAAACAAATAACGAACACCGAACGTGACCGTCGTTGTGCACAAAAACACTCACACAAACAATATCCCACAAACGCAGGTGGGAAAATGGCTACCTAAATATGGTTCCCAATTAGAGGCAGCTGGTAATCGTTGCTTCTAATTGGGGATCATATTTAGTTAGCCAGTTACGGACAGGTGACACGCACTTCCAGGGCGTTTGTGGGATATTGTTTGTGTGAGTGTTTTATGCACGACGATGTTCACGTTTCGTTGTTAAATTTCTTGTTTTGTTGAAGTTTCACGATTAAATAAGATCTGGAACTCCGATCACGTTGTGCCTTGGTCCGTCTTTCATCACGAGCGTGACAACAGTATATTTGTAGGTTATTTTTATTTAGTTTATAAACTTCTCCTGTGTTTGCCTCCCATTTATTAGGGCGGCACGGTAGCCTAGTGGTTATAGCATTGGACTAGTAAGCGGAAGGTTGCAAGTTCAAACCCCTGACCTGACAAGGTACAAATCTGTTGTTCTGCCCCTGAACATGCAGTTAACCCACTGTTCCTAAGCTGTCATTGAAAATAAGAATTTGTTCTTAACTGACTTGCCTGGTTAAATAAATTGAAAATCTCCCATCATAGTATTATTTCCTCCCATGATACAGTCCGCCATTTCTACCTCCCCATGCATCTGAAAACCCCCACAAATTAAATGAACAAACCCCACTAAAATGGTTTCACTGATGTGTCAACCCTGTTTGTGCTATTGCTAGGCAGTAGTCTGTGAGGCGATAACATTTTATTTGCTTTGTGATTGGTCAAAAACTGTGAACAACTTGCCAACTTGCACATGCATGCTCCTGATCTTGTATACACTCTAACAAGCTTGTACAGATTTGTAATATGCTGAAAAGTGGCCAAACTAAGTTGATATTTTCCGGGCAATGGGTGCAGCCATCTTTGACTTTGTTCATTTGTGTCTTATGTTGCATTAAAAACAACTTTGAACTCTGAAAAATACAAGGTAAAATCATGACATCAGTGATCTTCACGGTGGAAAGTCAGAGCTCTAGAAAGAGGCCCCCAGTTGTAATTCCGAGTTGGACGACCATTCAAATCTATTTTTTTCCCAGTTGGAGCTCATTATTTTCAGAGTTCCCAGTGGTTTTCAATACACTGAGGTCGGAAGTCAGAGATTTTCGATTTCTCAGTTGTTTTGATTGAGGCATTGTAGTGAATTCGCATTCTGGGATTAGGGAGTTTTCGCAAAATCAAACAAACATGGCTGCCATCATAAAGAATGTAGCTGATGTTAGCTTAGCTGACACGCATTTATTTTCTAAACAACATTACATTAGTCTTTTGTGCTCATATTTACATTGTAAACTAGTCTAGCTGTTAGGTCGCTAACTTATTTTTTTGTTGTCAGCGCAGCCTTTTATTTATATGGTTTATTGAGTGAGTTTGGCTGTGGATGTTTTCCTTGTGATGCTTGGATTGTTCGTCCGTCGTCAGAATGAGACAAAAGCGCAGCGTGGAAAGTGTTCATCGTACTTTATTAAAAGAACACCAAAACCAACAAAACATAAACAAACGTAAAGTTTTGCAGGGCAGACAGCAACTGTGCAAAACAAGATCCCACAACTGAAGGTGGGAAAAAGGGCTGCCTAAGTATGATCCCCAATCAGAGACAACGATAGACAGCTGCCTCTGATTGGGAACCATACCCAGGCAACAAAGAAATAGACAAACTAGAATGCCCACCCAAATCACACCCTGACCTAACCAAATAGAGAAATAAAAAAGGCTCTCTAAGGTCAGGGCGTGACAGTACCCCCCCTCCCCAAAGGTGCGGACTCCGGCCTCATAACCTCCCTCTATAGGGGAGGGTCCGGGTGGGCATCTATCCTCGGTGGAGGCTCCGGTTCGGGACGTAGCCCCGCTCCGCACGCTGATCCCTCCGCTTCCGTGGAACCGGACCGTGATTTGTTGCTGGAAGAACCGGACCGTGGATCATCACCGGAGGCTCTGGACTGCCGACTGCCGCTGGAGGCTCTGGACTGCAGACCGTCGCTGGAGGCTCTGGACTGCAGACTGTCGCTGGAGACTCTGGAATGCAGACCGTCTCAGGAGGTTCTATACTATGGACCGTCTCAGGAGGTTACGGACTGTGGACCGTCTTAGGAGGTTCTGGACTGGGAACTGTCTCCAGAAGCTCTGGACTGGAAGCTGTTGCCGGAAGCTCTGGACTGGGAACTGTCGCCGGAAGCTCTGGACTGGGAACTGTCGCCGGAAGCTCTGGACTGTGGAGGCGTACTGGAGGACTGATGCGTGGGACTGGTACAGGTGGCACCGGGCTGATGACATGCACCTCAGGGCGAGTATGGAGAGGAGGGGCGTGGACTGTGGAGGCGCACTGGAGGTCTGGAGCGTAGAGCTGGCACAACCTATCCTGGCTGGATGCTCATTTTTAGCCTGGTAAGTGCGGGGTGCTGGCCCAGAACGCACTGGGCTGTGAAGGCGCATAGGAGACACGGTGTGTAGAACCGCATTACATGGTGCCTGAACGTTGACACACACACCCCAGAGCGAGTAGACACAGGAGACACAGGACGCAATGGACTGGGAGGCTGCACCGGAGGCCAGATGCGTGAAACAGGTGCACATGACACCGGACTGGTGTCACGCTCCTCAGCACGCCCGCTCAGCAGCTTTCTCAACGCCAGCACCTCTCTCCGGAATCTTGCGTCGAGCTCCTCACTCGACTCCCTGACTGGCTCTGGTTAACCCCTCGGCTCCGCCGACCACTCCGTGTGCCCCCAAAAAAACTTTTTGGGACTGGCCTCCGTCATGGTTGTGACTCCCAGAGTCGTCGTTGATCCTCCTTCGTTGCCTCCACCTGCTTCCATGGCAGGGTCTTGTCCCCCTGCCATAATCTCCTCCCATATCCATGATGTCCTCCACTCACTTTTCTCCCGAGCCCAGGATCCCTGCTCCTCCTGGCCACGTTGCTTGGTCCTTTGGTGGTGGGATCTTCTGTTACATTCACTGTCTTCAAACTCCCTGTCATAAATGAACCAAGGCACAGCGTGCATGTAATTCCACATCTTTAATAAAGTGAAACCTTCACAAAAAAACAGGTAAACAGAAACCGAATGTGACGCAACCGTGGCACACACAAACACACACAGAAAATAAATAATTACCCACCCAAATCACACCCTGAACTAACCAAATAGAGAAATTAAAAGGCTCTCTAAGGTCAGGGCGTGACATGGATGATGAAGTTAGCATTTATATTTTACAATAAAAGGTACAATTTAGGAATAAAGTTTAACTTCTTATGGCTGCAGAGGCAGTATTGAGTAGCTTGGATGAAAGGTGACCAGAGGTGCCCAGAGTAAACGGCCTGCTCCTCAGTCCCAGTTGCTAATATATGCATAGTATTATTAGTATTGGATAGAAAACACTCTGAAGCTTCTAAAACTGTTTTAATGATGTCTGTGAGTATAACATAACTGATATGGCAGGCAAAAACCTGAACCCCTATTGAATACACAGTGGGATATGGATCAAGTTGCACTTCCTATGGCTTCCACTAGATGTGAACCGTCTTTAGAAACTTGAATGAGGCTTCTACTGTGTTGTGGGCCTGAATGGGAGCTGAATGAGTCAGGTGTCTGGCAGAGAGCCAGGTCCTGGTCAAGCGCATTTCACATGATAGCGACCTGCGTTCCATGGTATTTCTACAGACAATGGAATTATCCGGTTGGAACGTTATTGAAGATATATGATAACAACATCCTAAAGATTGATTCTATACTTAGTTTCTTCGACCTGTAATATAACTTTTTGAAGTTTTCGTTCGACGTTTGGCTGGACCTTCACGAGCATTTGGATTTGTGTACTAAACGCGCTAACAAAAGTAGCTACTCGAACAAATCAAGCATTTATTGTGGAACTAGGATTCCTGGGAGTGCATTCTGATGAAGATCCTCAAAGGTAAGGGAATATTTATAATGTTATTTCTGATTTCTGTTGACTCCAACATGGCGGATAATTTTTCCGTCTCAGATTATTGCATGGTTTGCTTTTTCCGTAAAGTTTTTTAAAAATCTGACACAGCGGTGTATCTATATTTCCATGTCTAACAACTGTATGTATCGACATTTATAATGAGTATTTCTGTAAAATGACGTGGCTCTCTGCAATATCACCGGATATTTTTGGAACTAGTGAACGTAACGCGCCAATGTATACTGAGATTTTTTTTATATAAATATGAACTTTATCAAACAAAACATCCATGTATTGTGTAACATGAAGTCCTATGAGTGCCATCTGATAAAGATCATCAAAGGTTAGTGATTCATTTTATCTCCATTTGTGCTTTTTATGACTCATCTCTTTGGCTGGAAAAATGGCTGAATTTTTCTGTGAGTTGGTGGTGACCTAACATAATCATTTGTGGTGCTTTCGCTGTAAAGTCTATTTGAAATCGGAAACTGTGGTGGGATTAACAACAAGATTACATTTAAAACGTTAAAAGATACATGTATGTTTGAGGAATTTTAATTATGAGATTTCTGTTGTTTTGAATTTGGTGCCCTGCAATTTCACTGGCTGTTGTCATATCGATCCCGTTAACGTGATTGCAGCCCTAAGAAGTTTTAAGACCTTTATTTTCCATCAATACAACAAAATATTTAGATGCTGTTCAGACAACAATGGAGTTTAGACGCGTTTGTTGCGTCATATGTTCTGTTGCTACTGTTCCAATCACGTATTTGAGATCGTATACTGCAGGGACCACTCAACAATGATCACAAATACGTGATTGTACGTGTCAAAGGATTAACATTGTTTCCGGCACTTGTGTATTGAAGGAAAGTTGGAGGATGCACTGTTCTGATGTTGGAATTATTTTGGACAAACTTTTTGAAGTGATTTGTTTGACAATGATATGAAAACATCATGACTGGTTGTGTTCATGCCACCTTAAAAGGTCAAAAATGTGTACATGTATTTACTGTTAAAAACCATGACACTGTTTTTTCCCCCCTCCATATGGAAATGAAATGCCCATTCAACTCATTTGTTGTGGAGCTGGTTCTGTCTCCTCCACCTCTTCTCTCGCTCTTGCTTTTCATGAGGACAATTGGATTTGGAATTTCATTTTAAATAGTAATCCTCAGCACTATATTGCCATGATTAGTGACCTTGCCTGAGACTCATGTTATGCTAGACTAAGCTTTAGCTCAGCAAGCTAACACAGTATTTACTCACCCTGATTGACCCTAACCCTAACCCAGTTGGTTACGTTGCCTGTACTATAGCTTCTTCAATGGGGATTCAGCCTCAAGGTCCCCCTCATGCATTTTCCAGTGTGTAATATGGATATTGGAATGATAATGTAAAACTAAAGGCCTCAAATAGAAGTTGAATGTCAGACTTCATTGAACCAATAAATGCGTTCACCTCCTACCAAGAAAATGTCAAGTTTCATCTGAGTGAGACTGCTGCTTCACTGCTCAGCACTCACTGACAATTTCATCACTAGGCCCCTACTTGAAAACAAAATGACACCTTCATTTCCAGTAACAGAAGATAAATACTAAAATAATTTCAGTTTTCTGACATGCTCAATTACAAAATGTTGCAAGGTGCAATTTGGGATTTATTCATCCATCCAAGTGTCAGGGTGACCACACTGTTGTTGTTGTTTGAATCCTAGATGTTCCCTTTAAAATGGATGAATGTGTGTGCTTCACTTCATACCAAGATTAAGTCCCAAATGCCACCCCATTCTGATCAAAGTAGTGCACTACATAGGCAATAGGGTGCTATTTGGAAGCTGATGAAGTAATCTTCATGCTTTGCATAATAGGAACTGCACAGAGAGCACTTTGATAGAGAACCGAGGTACCAAACACATTTCCACTGAATGTGTAATTACCTTTCAAAACCAAGTGTTTCCCTTAATGGGGCATTAGAGGGCAGCATGTAATTGACTGGGGTGCAAAAATCAGAAGCATAAATATGGGAGCTACATGTTAAATTACGTACAAACTAATGAACAAAAACTGCAGTATAAAATAGCCTCTCATAACAACCGGACAATTAAAACAAGGAGTTAGGGTGTGTAGGTAGGTAGGTAGGTGGTGTGTGTGTGTGTGTATGTGTGTGTGTGTCACGCCCTGACCTTAGAGATCCTTTTATGTCTCTATTTTGGTTTGGTCAGGGCGTGAGTTGGGTGGGCATTCTATGTTTTTGTTTTCTGTTTTTGTGTCTGCACCAGACAGAAATGTTTCGGTTTCGATCATCCTCTTTGATGTTTTGTTATTTAGTGTTCAGTTCAAATAAAAAAAGATGAAAACGTACCACGTTGCACCTTGGCCCTCACCTTCTTCCACCAACAGCCATTACAGAACTACCCACCACCAACGGACCAAGCAGCGTGGTGAAAAGGAGGAATGGACATGGGAGGACATCTTGAACGACAAGGGATCCTACACATGGGAGGAGATCCTGGCTGGAAGGATCGCCTCCCATGGGAACAGGTGGAGGCATCCAGGAGGCAGCAGGAAAAGGGAACCAGCGATACGAGGGAACACGGCTGGCAAGTAAGCCGAGAGACAGCCCCCAAAGGTGGGGGGCACACGGGAGTGTGACAGAGTCAGCAGTCAGACCTGAGCCAACTCCCCGTGCTTACCGTAAGGAACCAAGGATGGAACCAGAGCCAGTCAGGGCAAAATTGGAGGTGAGCGACGGAAGCAAGGCAGAGACAGTGGAGGAGTTGATGGGGAGATTGGAGGAGAGAGTAATGAGGGAGTTGCTGTGTTGGTGCATGAGGCACGACATCCGCCTGATGGAGCGTGTCCTGGATTTGATGTCACCTGAGTCAGCTCTCCGGTACTTGCCCCCACGCACCAGGCATCCTGTGCACCTCCCCAGCCCTGCATGTCTTGTGCCAGCTTGGCGCTACAGATCTCCAGTACGCGTTCTGAACCCGGTGCACATCCCAGCTCCCCGCATCTGCTGGGCTAGGGTGAGGATCCAGCCAGGACGGATGGTGCCAGCCCTGCTCTCCAGACCTCCAGTGCGTCTCCTCGGGCCAGGATATCCTGCGCCGGCTCTAAGCACGGTTTCCCCAGTTTGCCAGGAGAACCCAGTGCGGCCTGTTCCAGCTCCCCGCACGTGCCAGGCTAGACTGGGCATTCAGCCTGGAAGAGTCGTGTCAAGGCTACGCACCAGATCTCCAGTGCTCCCCCACAGCCCGGTCTATCCTGTGCCTCCTCCACGGACCTGGTCTCCTGTGTGTCTCCCCAGCCCGGCGAGTCCTGAGTCGCCCTCCTGTCCGGAGCTGCCAGAGTCGCCCCCCTGTCCGGAGCTGCCAGACTCGCCCTCCTGTCCGGAGCTGCCAGAGTCGCCCTCCTGTCCAGGGCCCGCTGCGAGGGTCCCCAATCCGGGGTCGGCGGCGAGGGTCCCCGCTCCAGAGGCGCCACCTAAGTGGGCCAAGCCTAAGGTGGAGCAGGGTCCACGTCCCGCACCAGAGCCGCCACTGCGGATAGATGCCCACCCAGACCCTCCCCTATAGGTTTAGGTTTTGCGGCCGGAGTCCTCACCTTTGGGGCGGGGTACTGTCACGCCCTGACCTTAGAGATCCTTTTAAGTCTTTATTTTGGTTTGGTCAGGGTGTGAGTTGGGGTGGGCATTCTATGTTTTTGTGTTCTGTTTTCTGTTTTTGTGTCTGCACCAGACAGAACGGTTTCGGCTTCGGTCATTCTCTTTGTTGTTTTGTTATTCAGTGTTCAGTTCAAGTAAAAAAGATGAACACGTACCACGCTGCACCTTGGTCCTCACCTTCTTCTACCAAGTGAGGCGGAAGGAAGTGAAATGCTTACTTACAAACCCCTAACCAACAATGCAGTTTAAAAAATGTGAATAAGAAAAAAGTAAAAGTAACAAGTAGTTAAAGAGCAGCAGTAAAATAACAATAGCGAGACTATATACAGAGGGTACCAGTACAGAGTCAATGTGCGGGGGCACTGGTTATTCGAGGTAATTGAGATAAGATGTACATTTAGGTAGAGTTATTAAAAGTGACTATGCATTAATAATAACAGAGAGTAGCAGGAGCGTAAAAGAGGGTGGGGGGAATGCAAATAGTCTGGGTAGCCATTTGATTAGATGTTCAGGAGTCTTATGGCTTCGGGGAAGAAGCTGTTTAGAAGCCTCTTGGACCTAGAATTGGCACTCCGGTACCGCTTGCCGTGCAGTAGCAGAGATAAAAGTGTATGACTAGGGTGGCTGGAGTCTTTGACAATTTTTAGGGCCTTCCTCTGACACAGCCTGGTATAGATGTCCTGGATGGCAGGAAGCTAGGCCACAGTGATGTACTGGGCAGTACGCACTACCCCCCGAGCAGTTGCCATACAAGGCAGTGAGGCAACCAGTGCTCTCGATGGTGCAGCTGTAGAACCTTTTGAGGATCTGAGGACCCATGCCAAATCTTTTCAGTCTCCTGAGGAGAAATAGGTTTTGTCATGCCCTCTTCACGACTGTCTTGGTGTGCATGGACCATGCTAGTTTGTTGGTGATGTGGACACCAAGGAACTTGAAGCTCTCAACCTGCTCCACTACAGCCCAGTCGATGAGAATGGAGGTGTGCTCGGTCCTCCTTTTCCTGTAGTCCACAATCATCTGATTTGTCTTGATCATGTTGAGGGAAAGGTTGTTGTTCTTGGTGCAACACGGCCAGGTCTCTGACCTCCTCCCTGTAGGCTGTCTCGTTGTTGTCGGTGATCAGGCCTACTAGCGGTGTGTCATCGGCAAATGTAATGATGGTGCTAGAGTTGTGCCTGTGTGGCCATCGTCACATTTGAAGTAGTGTGTGTGTGTGTGTGTGTGTGTGTGTGTGTGTGTGTGTGTGTGTGTGTGTGTGTGTGTGTGTGTGTGTGTGTGTGTGTGTGTGTGTGTGTGTGTGTGTGTGTGTGTGTGTGAGGCTGCCTGGGAACACATGCGGCAGAGAAATGCAATTATAGAGGTTGATAAGATGACATTCAAACGTCCCTCTGCAGGACTCTGTCTGCTTGTTAGGATGATGTCTGTGAACTACAGCATGCTTAGGCCAAGTGTGTGTGTTTGTGTGTGAGTGAGTGTATGTGTAAGTGTGTAGGGATTTTCACCCCTTTGTGATTAGATTCTCTAAAGAATAGTTTGATTGTACATTTTACCTGAAAGAGGAGAAGTAAAGGCATTTTATGAAGTCATTTTGTCAACATTTTGTCATGTACAATATCTCCAGACACTATAGACTCGCAGTGTCCATTTCCCAATTGGGAGGTTTCTTCTCCAGATCTACCCTTTACCCCTCTGTTTTCTGTCATAGGAGGATCAGCCCCACCCCTTTATTCATTATGATTTAAAAGGAAAAATGTATCCTACTTTGAGACTCTTTGTGAATATGGGCCCAGGTCTAGCTATGCCCTTTACCAAGCTCTGATATTGCTCAAATTTGGAATACGAGCAGTCTATTGTCTGCCCTACATACAGAAACAAACAACATTAAGATATCTTAAACCATTTTAGAAATATACTGTAAACACACAGATACAATAGGCATAGGCATAAATATCAACTGTTATACATGTTAATGGGTGATATTCCTCCTATATTATCTGTGTGTTTACAGCTCTATATTTCCAAAATGGTTTTAGATATCCTAATGTTGTTTATTTCTGTATATAGGGCAGACAATTGACTGCTTGTTTTCCAAATCTTAACAATATCATTCATCAAAAATATCATAAATAACTTCCCTTTTTGGTAGCTTTGCATCAAATTGATGATGATGTGGCTGGTGACACGTTGCTTCTTGAATGTTCAATATCTTCAAAACTTGACTGCTGACATGCAAAACATTTTGGGAGTGTATCAACAGTGGACTAAGGAAAGAATACCAAAATACAGTTTTTGAGTGGAGCTCCCCTTAAGGCAAGTGGGCTCGCACACAGAAAACTCATTTTTTTCCAGTCAAATGTTCCTCTGTGTATTTCATATGTGCAGCCCCTACTCTTGAAATTACATCAGGGGGCCTCCTTAGATTTGACTCCAAATCCAATATAGTGTCCAAAATCCAATATGGCTGCCACAATGCCATTAAATGGTGGCTTAATCGCCTGTATATGTACACATTTTAAATGAGACATTTTTCAGATTTGCATACTGCACTTATAACCTGTACTCAAGACTATTTTTGTGTACTTCAACTATCTTAGGAATACAGTATGCCCACCATATACACAAGCGTTCCAAGTCACAAGCCTCTGAGGATCAATGAGGCAACTGGAAGGCTCCAATGAAAGGAAAAAAAAATCCAACCCTTGACTCTGACACCCTAGCTCTACAATTTATGATAACTTGCACCTCCAGGATTGGGCTTTTAAGTCACCTTATCATTTAGAAGTGAGCTTTGATTGATTGCTAGTCCAATGCGTCTGGCTGAATCCAACATCACTTTCAGCTGACTCACTGCATTTGTGATGCACATTGAGATGTTCCAGTGCACTCTTACTGTATGCTATTCGGGTTGAAATTGCACATTGCTTCTTCCAGAAAATCATGTTCACCATCCTGGTTGTCTGCCCTGGAGTTGCCTTATATGCTGGCTTGGTGACACTATGGTGTATGGGGAGGATGCAACCATGCATAACAAGCACAGGTGTTCACTACAATAAACTAACACAACCTGACACTCTTTGACAAGAAATGCCATCAACTTAGGGGACCTTCACATGTCATAGAAATTGGACCTCTCCAATGTAAATGCCATCCTGAATCTTCCAGGACTGTCCTCGATAGGCCCACTCCACCATCAGTCCTTCTCTCAGGCAGTTACTAGAGACAGAGACACCATGGAACTGGACTGCCACAATTCAGGAGACAATTCAACAGCCAAAATGCCTTCTGGATATTGTTGGCGTGCATTGCCCTCATACCTATTTTGACACCAACCATGGCTGGCCAGCCCATGTGACACTAGAACTGGACTTGTGAAGAATGAGCTCTCATGCTGGGGTGACTCATGCATTGGTGTGGGAAACTGTGCAGTAATCCAAAAATCCCTGTAATGCCATTTATAGCAAACAAGAGGCACCTTTTGGAAGGTAAAAATTGTTGTATGTGATCGCTTATGGTGGCTAGGGATTGACTGTGAGAGTCTTTGTGCATCATGATTGATCAGCTCCACCTCCTTTGCATGCCTTTAACTGTCCATCAAAGCCCATGGATTATCTTCAAATGTATATGTGTGTGTAGCTGTGCTGTGTCCTTCACAGCCAACACTTCTAAGTCATAGTCTATGACCTAGCAACGCTACAACTAAACTCACTAACCTGAAGTCACCCTAACAGGTTCTGTCACTCACCACATGTCCTGTTGGGCGTGTAATCAATGCCAACCATCCACATTTGAAATTGGTTAAATTACCTGACTTTCAAAGGAATGTAAAGAAATATGTAGGACGTGACCTATATATCTTTTAGCTATATTCAACATAAAACACTCCACTCACAGGACAATTAAGCATTTAAAGGCAAGTCTTCCACCGATTTTCCTTCACAACCACACACAACCAACCATTCCACTACCGGAGTATCCCCAGCATCATTCAGGCAGAGATAACATTTCAGTTAGTCAATGGATCTCCAGATTGGGCAAGCTGATCAGGCCCCAGAACTACAATTACCACTGGCTACTTTGTCTCCTCACACTGTTAGGATACACTCATTTCCTGGTAATCCTAAATGACTTTGAATCAACATTGCACACTTAGTTTTAGTGGGGAAAAGAGGGCTGTACATATACACCACTACGGTAGCTGACTGTTGTATTATGGTTGCTTTCCTGGTTACTATGTTACTGTGCAGGACTATTTGTGAAAACTTAATAAAAATATATTTGAAAATAATGTGGGAATGAGATTTAAACCTGAACACACATTGATAAGCTAGTTGGCTTGGGCTATTCAAAGACAACAGAGGCATAGCAAAGCCACTAACATAGCTATACCAAGATCCTTATGAAACCCTTTTAAAGACAGAATAACACAATAACACAACATTTACAAGGGCTACTTATGCGCAGGCAAATGTGTTTGAGTGTTATCATGTTGGCCATATTGGATTCAGAATAAACTCTATTTACTCTAATAGTCTTTATAGGCATGAGTGTTGCACACAATTCTGAAAAAAATGCCTCTCATTTACTCAATTTATATTTACAGGTGATTTAACCTCCATCAAATGTTTTTATGGTTGCCATATTGGATTTTGGCCTCCACATTGGATTTGAGGGAAATATAAAGGTTATCTGTGATGGCCTCCCGTCTTAATTGCAAAACTTGGGGCTAAAGACACAAATTATTTTAAGGAACCCACATTTTGTTTTATGTCATTTTTATGCCGGAGCCCACTTTACTTAGAGCCGATTACATTAGACACAACATTTAAAACAAGTGTAACTGTATGCCTTTTGTTTAGGCAGGACCGTACAGTACTGAATGAGAGCAAATATGACTTGGGAAGTTGTCCATAGAACAGCTACCAAAAAGTAAAGTTAAGATTTATCATAAATATTCGTAGTTGATTTTGCCACCTATTGTATCTGTGTGCTCACAGGTCAATGTTTCCTAGATGAATGAACATATCCTAATGATGTTTGTTTGTGTATGTAGGACAGACAACTCACTACCTGTATTCCAAATTTGAGCAATATAGAGCTTGCAGTATTAGGTGATATAAGCTTATGTGGCCCACCACCCTCCAGCCAGGCATTAATCTGCACTTTCTGAGTTTAGGGGGTGTTTTCCTTAGAGCAGATTACAATAGCCACAACATTTAAAAGACAATTGCATGGTGGCAGACAATTGACGATTTGCATTAAAAAATGTTGCAATATCCCCCCCTAAAGTCAGGCATTATTCTACAATGTTTGAGATAAACCCAGGTATAGGGTAATTTTTTCCCCCTTACAATCAACTCTTCCCAGTTGAATGTAGGCACAAATATAATCATTGTTTCTATTAAAATATTAATGAACTATTTTGTTAAAATATGCAAATCAGGCGATATATCATTAAATATGTCCATATTTGCACATTGCGCAAATCCATTTTTCTGCACACTGGATGAAGTCAGACTAAATATTTTGGTTTAATTTTGTTAAAACACTCCAGGACTTGTCCAGACCAGATTGTGGAGAAATACTTTTTCATCTTTCTATCTGTAAAATATAAAACACATGTACATAAAAACATTTCTGGCACATTTTTACAAAGAGAATGTTATCTAAAATAATACATTTGTAAACATAAAAAATGGACAACATAAACTCAAAAAAAGAAACGTCCCTTTTTCAGGACCCTGTCTATCAACGATAATTCATAAAAATCCAAATAACTTCACAGATCTTCATTGTATAGGGTTTAAACACTGTTTCTCATGCTTGTTCAATGAACCACAAACAATTAATGAACATGCACCTGTGGAACGGTCATTAAGACACTATCCAAGACCCGACGTCATTTACACTGACACAAAAACACAAACTGATGCTTCCCTTAGGAGAGGTGTTATTCTGTAACGAGTGCGCTGAGAGTCGGGAAACACATACATAATAAATAAACAAAACCATACGAAACACAAACAACGCACAAACAACGCAAACAATGAGTCAATAACACCTGAGGAAAGAACCAAGGGAAGGGACAGCCTTCCCTTGGCTGGCAATCCAGCTGAGGCATGAAAGCGCGACGAGCCAGCTGAGGTAGGCTCTTATGCCTCTGCCAGATCGCCAGGCTCCCCTGCCTCAGCTGGCTCGTCGCGCTTTCATGCCTCAGCTGGATTGCCAGGCTGCCCTGCCTCTGCCGGCTCGTCTGGCTTTCATGCTTCCGCCATATCACCAGGCTTCCCTGCTTCCACCGGCTCGTTAGGCTCTCATGTATCAGCCGGATCACCAGGCTCCCCTGTGTCAGCTGGTCTGTCAGGTTCCCGCACCCCAGCCGGCATGACAGGTTCCCACGCCTCAGCCAGCATGACAGGTTCCCGCCCCTCACCCGGCATGACAGGTTCCCGCGCCTCAGCCGGCGTGACAGGTTCCGCGCCTCAGCCGGCATGACAGGTTCCGCCCCTCAGCCGGCATGACAGGTTCCGCGCCTCAGCCGGCGTGACAGGTTCCCGCGCCACAGCAGGGGTGACAGGTCCGCTCCTGATCCCCGGGTTCATCCCCTTTGTCGGCGTCCTGCTGCTAGAGCCGTGTGTCGGGGAGGGGGTACTGTAAGGTATACTCCCTCTCCGGACTCTAGGTCATCAGGTTTCTGATTATCCCGCACACCTGTTACCATTGTCAAGCGCACCAGCGCCTCATGACACTCACCTGGACTCCATCACCTCTTTGATTATCTTCCCTATATCTGTCACTCCCTTTGGTTCTTTCCTCAGGTGTTATTGACTCTGTTTCATGTCGGTGCGTTTGTGTTTCATGTTTATTTATTAAAACACTCTCTCCCTGTTCTTGCTTCCCGACTCTCAGTGCACTCGTTACAATATTCATATTAATGGACCAAAATACCCACAAATCTCAATATTGATAGTTAGAGGCAAAAACGTTATTTCAGCCTGTGGTGTCTGGCCTAAAGGGAATGTGTCACAATATCTATCAATGTAACCACTTGCAGTAAAAAAGTTTTACATAACCATCCATTTCATATAAGGGAGACTTAGAGTTAGTAAAAACATGGCTGTGCTTAGTTATACCTCAGGTAGGGTTCTCAAACGATTTTGGGGTTCTTGCCACTAGCCTTATATGGGCCCCGGTCAAAAGTATTGCCCTGTATAGGGAATAGGGTGTCATTTTAGATGCACGCTAGGTCTATATGTCTACAATTCATCTAAGGGATCCAGTCTCTCTGCCAGCACCATCCATCATTAGAGATAGGAACGGGCCATTAGTAAAGGAGGATTAAACTGCTGCCATGCTAAAGCTACCAACCAACCTTTTTAGATCGGAAAAAGACTGTCAGTCAAAAAGAGCCATGAAAGGAAAGAGGAAGAAGGAGAAAAAGAACAAAGGAATCTCAGCTTTTGATAAAATTATGGGGTGAGTTTAGCTAAAAACTAAAAAGCCAAAGACGGTCTCATGCTGGTCTATTGTATGTGCTGAATATGGGAGCCATTAC
This sequence comes from Oncorhynchus tshawytscha, assembly GCF_018296145.1. NCBI lineage: Eukaryota > Metazoa > Chordata > Actinopteri > Salmoniformes > Salmonidae > Oncorhynchus > Oncorhynchus tshawytscha. The sequence continues at coordinate 18,639 of NW_024607979.1, forward strand.
TACTGTGCTTGGTGGTGTATTTTTCTGCTGGTAGCCATTGTAGCTTGTTCCTCCATTCACTCAGACACCTTAGCCCGTATTCATAGAGTTTTGAGTTGCAGTGCTGATCTAAGATCAGTCTATCCTGTTAGATCATAATTCACAAGATTATATGGACAGGGTTTCATCGATCCTAGATGAGCACTCCAATTCTTAGACTTTTGTGAATACAGGCCCAGGCATGGTAGAAGTCTAATGTTCAAAGTCTTCATAGAGAAGACTCTGTGACCTTTCCACTTCAAAAAAAAATTCAATTATTTTAGGAATTTTGCCATACTGCTATTAGCCCATAGAAACGCATTGAATAACAGATTCATACATGGATAAAGAAATAGTCCCAAAAAAAATATCAAAAGGAAGTTTGTTCTGAGGAGTCTGTCCTACAGTGTCTGTCCTATATCTGTCATACAGTACGAGTCAAAAGTTTGGACACACCTACTCATTCAAGGGTTTTTCTATATTTTTACAATTTTATACATCAAATTGACATCAAATTATGAAATATAACATATAGAATCATGTAGTAATGAAAAAATTTTAAACAAATCATATATTTTAAAATTGAGATTTTTCAAAGTAGTCACCCTTTGCTACTTTGAAGAATCTACATGATTCCATATGTGTTATTTCATAGTTTTGATGTCTTCACTGTTATTCTACAATGTAGAAAATAGTGAAAATAAAGAAAAACCCTTGAATGAGTAGGTGTGTTCAAACTTTTGTCTGGTACTGTACAGCCATAAAAAAATGTTTAACTGGTACCCGGCTACCTTCCGACTAGTCTTGTGACGCTTGTCGGCGTCCTAGAGCAAAACAATGTCCGTGTTCGGGAGAGACTCACCTTTACATACAGTGGTCATATTAGTGTGTAGCACAAACTGGCCGGAAGCTACAGACAGAAGTTGGCAGATTGGCTGTACCGACATCAGACGAGTCCTGTGATTCGTAAAGCAAAATGGAGAACACCAACCGTCCGGACGCTGCAGACGTTTTCGTGAAAAGACAGATTTTCGAGAGTTCTCATGGTCTACCAAACACCACTCTAGCTCTGCCACTTTTCACCTCAGATGCGAAAGAGCGACATGGATTAAGACAGAGCCCATGCAACAAAAAAACATCTCTAGTTTAACCTGATGGAAACTGATGGATGTTTTTATTATACTAATTAGATTTCTGCTGCAGCGAGGACATCAACTCTATTCGCTTTATAGTGAAATATGGGCTCTGGTCAAAAGCAGTGCATTATGTAGACTAGGGTGCCATTTGGCATGCAGCCTCCGACTTAACCCCAGACCGTTTATATGTCTCAAGTCTGGAGGAAACCTGGCACCATCCCTACGGGGAAGCATGGTGGTGGCAGCATCATATTGTGGGGAAGTTTTTCAGCGGCAGAGACTGGGAGATTAGTCAGGATCGAGGGAAAGATGAATGGAGCAAGTTCAAAGAGATCCTTGATTAAACCTGCTCCAGAGCGCTCAGGACCTCAGACTGTGGCGAAGGTTCACCTTCCAACAGGACAATGACTCTAAACACAGAGCCAACACAAGGCAGAAGTGGCTTCGGGACAAGTCTTTGAATGGCCTTGAGTGGCCCAGCCAGAGCCCGGACTTGAACCCGATCGAGAGAATCTGGAGAAACCTGAAAATAGCTGTGCAGAGACGCTCCCCATCCAACCAGACAGAGCTTGAGAGGATATGCAGAGAAGAATGGGAGAAACTCCCCAAATATAGTTGTGCCAAGCTTGTAGATTGATACCCAAGGAGACTTGATGCTATAATTGCTGCCAAAGGTGCTTCAACAGGTAAATGGTCTGAATAATTATGTAAATGTTGATATTTCCATTGTTTTAATACATTTAAAAACATTTCTAAAAACCTGTTTTTGCTTCATCATTATGGGGTATTGTGTTTAGATTGATGAGGGGAAAAATGATTTAATCTATTTTGGAATAAGGCTGTAAAGTAACAAAATGTGGAAAAATTATACAGTTGAACTATTGACCCCTATCATGATAAAGACACGGCTCTCTGCAGGAGATGGTTAGTGTGTTAAATGTAAAACCATGAACATATTGCAGTCTACCTACTGAGGTGTTCATGGTTTATGTATTTTACAAGTGTCTGTGTAGAGAAGGTATTATAACCTCTACAGCAGTGGTTCCCAAACGTTGTATAGTCCCGTACCCCTTCAAACATTCAACCTCCAGCTGCGTACCACCTCTAGTACCAGGGTCAGCACACTCTCAAATGTTGTTTTTTGCCATCATTGTAAGCCTGCCATACACACACTAGTTTGTTGTCACAACCCGGCTCGCGGGAAGTGATAAAGAGCTCTTATAGGACCAGGGCACAAATACTAATATAATAATAATCAATAATTTTTCTCTTTATTTAGCCATCTTACATATAAACATTTATTTGTTCATTGAAAATTGTGAATAACTCACCACAGGTTAATGAGAAGGGTATGCTTGAAAGGATGCACATAGCTCTGCAATGTTGGGTTGTATTGGTGAGAGTCTCAGTCTTAAATTCTTTTCCACACACAGTCTGTGCCTGTATTTTGTTTTCATGCTAGTGAGTGACGAAAATCCACTCTCACATAGGTACGTGGTTGCAAAGGTGTAACGAGTGCGCTGAGAGTCGGGAAGCAAATTCAGGGAGTGAGTGTTTTAATAAATAAACGCAACTAAATACAAAATAAGAAACACAAACAAACAACAGACATGACACTGGAACAGAAACAATAGCGCCTAGGGAAGGAACCAACGGGAGTGACATATACAGGGAAGGTAATCAGGGAGGTGATGGAGTCTAGGTTAGTCTGACGATTTTTGAATGAATATAGTTGCGGAGAGTCCCTGTAATCCTAGATTCAGATCATTCAGGTGAGAAAAAACATCAAAGTCCATTTGATGTTACAAAGCTGTCCAGTACTTTCAAAATATCCTCCCTGTTGTCCTGGTTTGCAGAAGAGGATGTCTTCCATAATTGACCCCCATAAACGTAATGGACGTATACCTGGAGCTGTGCAAGGCCGCCACGTCTGTTGACTCATCCAGCTGTAACGCATAGAATTCACAGTCTTGTATGCGAAGCAGTAATTGTTTCAAAACATCTCCTGCCATGTCACTGATGCGTCGTGAAACAGTGTTGTTTGATGAAGGCGTTGTCTGTTTAGTTTTTTGGGCCTTTTCCCCCAGCATTGTTCCAGCCATATCTGTGGCAGCAGGAAGAATTAAGTCCTCCACAATAGTATGGGGCTTGCCTGTCCTAGCCACTCGGTAGCTCACCATATAAGACACTTCTTGCCCCTTCTTATTAATGGTATCTGTTGCTTTTATACATGTCTTACTACTCGAATGTCATCTTAATTCTCAATCATAAAAATTCCTGTGGGTTATTTTTCAAATTGGCATGTTTTGTTTCTAAATGTCTGCGCAAGAGTGAAGGTTTCATCAAGTTGTGAGAGAGTACTTTTACTATAACACACTGTGGCTGAGGAAAGACACTGCTCCCAATATAAGTGAACCCCAAATCAATGTAGTTCTCATCATATTTGCGCCTCTTCGATGGTCCAACGTCCCCTCTGTTGTTCGGTGCTTTTCCGGGTACATACGGACCTTTAGTGGAATTACCACGAGAGTGTAATGGTTAATGTGATTGGATGTTAACAATAACAATAACACCTGGGGAAGGAACCAAAGGGAGTGACATATATAGGGAAGGTAATCTGGGAGGTGATGGAGTCCAGGTGAGTCTGAAGACGCGCAGATGTGTGTAATGATGGTGACAGGTGTGCGCCATAACAAGCAGCCTGGTGACCTAGAGGCCAGAGAGGGAGCACACGTGACAGTACCCCCTCCCGACTCTTGGCTCTAGCCACAGGATGCTGACCAAAATTACAATCCCAGGAATCAGGAGCGGACCGGTCACCTCTGCTGAGGCATGGGAAACCTGTCAATCCGGGCTGAGACGTAGGAGCATGGCGACCTAGAGCGCCAGAGAGAGCATACGTGACAGTGCCCCTTCTCGGCGCATTCAGCTCCAGCCACAGGACGCCAACCAAAGGACCATCCCGGAGATCAGGAGCGGACCGGTTACTCCTGCTGATGTGCGGGAAACTGTTGCCGGCTGGTAAGTGGGAACCTGACAGAATGGCTGAGGCAGGGGAGCCTGGTTATCCTGCTGATGCATGAGAGCCTGACGAGCCTGTGGAAGCAGGGGAGCCTGGCGATCCTGCAAAGGCATGTAAGCCCGACGAGCCGGCTGAGGCAGGGGACCCGGCGGAGGCATGAGAGCCTGACGAGCCAACGGAGGCAGGGGAGCCTGGCGATATGGTTGAGGCATGAGAACCTGTAACAGCTCCCAGACCCGTCGTCATTCCCAATGACAAAACACTCCCTGATGCTTCCCTTAGGTGAGGCGTTATTCTGTAATGATGGAACCAAAGGGATTAACATATATTGGGAAGGTAATCAGAGAGGTGATGGTTGTCCAGGTTAACAATAGTGACAGGTGTGTGCCATAACGAGCAGCCTGGTCATGTAGAGGCCGGAAGGGAGCACACGTGACACATAATAGAAGAGGTAAACTATAGCAAAACCATAGAGGCACTAATAGAAGCACACAGGCATTCTACCAATTTGTCTCGAATATGGGGAAAAAATCGAATCATGGATAAAATTTGGCAGCATTTCCCATCTAATAGGAAAATTCCAGGATGCAATTGTGACTTGACATATTACATGAAAGAAAAATCATTAGGTCAATACACCAGCGTATTGATGTTAGCGTTCTATCAATGTAATCGCTCTAACCATGCTATATGTGAAGTCATTTGAGTATGTAAACTCGGCAAGAAAAAAAAAAACATCCTCTCACTATCAACTGCGTTTATTTTCAGCAAACTTAACATGTGTAAATATTTGTATGAACATAACAAAATTCAACAACTGAGATATAAACTGAACAAGATCCACAGACATGTGACTATCAGAAATTGAATAATGTGTCCCTGAACAAAGGGGGTCAAAATCAAAAGTAACAGTCAGTAGCTGGTGTGGCCACCAGCTGCATAAAGTACTGCACTGCATCCTCCTCATGGACTGCACCAGATCTGGCAGGTCTTCCACCACTCTTCCACCAAGGCACCTGCAAGTTCCCAGACATTTCTGGGGCAATGGCCCTAGCCCTCACCCTCCGATCCAACAGGTCCCAGACGTGCTCAATGGGATTGCGATCAGGGCTCTTCGCTGGCCATGGAGACCTGTCTTGCAGAAAATCACGCACAGAACGAGCAGTATGGCTGGTGGCATTGTCATGCTGGAGGGTCATGTCAGGATGAGCCTGCAGGAAGGGTACCACATGAGGGAGTATGATGTCTTCTCTGTAACGCACAGCATTGAGATTGCCTCCAATGACAACAAGCTCAGTCCGATGATGCTGTTATACACCACCCCAGACCATGACCCTCCACCTCCAAATCAATCCCGCTCCAACGTACAGGCCTCGGTGTAAAGCTCATTCCTCCGACAATAAACGCAAATCCGACCATCACCCCTGGTGAGACAAAACCGCGACTTGTCAGTGAAGAGCACTTTTTGCCAGTCCTATCTGGTCCAGCGACGGTGGGTTTGTGCCCATAGGCAACGTTGTTGCCGGTGATGTCTGGTGAGGACCTGCCTTACAACAGGCCTACAAGCCCTCAGTCCAGCCTCTCTCAGCCTATTGTGGACAGTCTGAGAACTGATGGAGGGATTGTGCGTTCCTGGTCTAACACGGGCAGTTGTTGTTCCCATCCTGTACCTGTCCCGCAGTTGTGCTGTTCAGATGTACCGATCCGGTCTGCCACTGCGAGGACGATCAGGCCATCCTGTTGCCCTGTAGCCTTCATCTCACAATATGGACATTGCAATTTATTGCCCTGGCCACATCTGCAGTCATCATGCCTCTTTGCAGCATGCCTAAGGCACGTTCAAGCAGATTAGCATGGACCCTGGGCATCTTTCTTTTGGTGTTTTTCAGAGTCAGTAGAAAGGCCTCTTTAGTGTCCTAAGTTTTCATAACTGTGACCTCAATTGCCTACCGTCTGTAAGCTGTTGGTGTCTTAACGACCGTTCCACAGATGCATGTTCATTAATTGTTTATGGTTCATTGAAAAGCATGAGAAACAGTGTTTAAACCCTTTACAATGAAGATCTGTGGAGTTATTTGGATTTTTATGTTTAGTATGTTTAGAGTTTAGTATGCTTATTGGTATTAAGATACAATTTCTTTGTTTTAACTAAATATGGCGTATTTGTTGGTTGCACTATCCTTAAGAGCTGCATAGTATATCATTGCATCGAGATTGACATTAATTGTCAAGTACTTTCTTAGCTTAGCTGAATGGTATAGTCGTTGTGCATTCTCAATGGACATTGTTTAAAAGGGGAAATTGATCAATTTGCTCAGGCTATTTTTTCGTATTTTAGAGTACTGATTTGAATGTATCAGAGCTGAGCACAGAAATGCCGGGTGAATATGGCCGGTGTCAGTAAAAAATTATGTATTTTCTTTTTTTATTTCACCTTTATTTAACCAGGTAGGCTAGTTGAGAACAAGTTCTCCTTTACAACTGCGACCTGGCCAAGATAAAGCAAAGCAGTGCAACATAAAAAACATGCAGAAGTTACCCATGGAATAAACATGGGTCAAAAATAAAATAATAAAATAGAAAAAGTATATATACAGTGTGTGCAAATGAGGTAGGATAAGGGAGGTAAGGCAATAAATAGGCCATAGTGGCGAAATAAATACAATACAGCAATTAAACACTGGAGCGATAGATGTGCAGAAGATGAGTGTGCAAGTAGAGATACTGGGGAGCAAAGGAGCAAAATAAATAAAATAAATAACAATATGGGGATGAGGTAGTTGGATGGGCTACTTACAGATGGGCTATGTACAGATGCAGTGATCTGTGAGCTGCTCTGACAGCTGCTGCTTAAAGTTAGTGAGGGAGATACGAGTCTCCAGCTTCAGTGTTTTTTGCAGTTCGTTCCAGTCATTGGCAGCAGAGAACTGGAAGGAAAGGCGGCCAAAGTAGGAATTGGTTTTGTGGGTGACCAGTGAAATATACCTGCCGGAGTGCGTGCTACGGGTGGGTGCTGCTATGGTGACCAGTGAGCTGATATAAGGCGGTGCTTTACCTAACAAAGACCTATAGATGACCCGGAGCCAGTGGGTTTGGTGACGAATATGAAGCGAGGGCCAGCCAATGAGAGCATACAGGTCGCAGTGGTGACAAAATGGATGGCACTGTGATAGACTGCATCCAATTTGCTGAGTGTTGGAGGCTATTTTGTAAATGACATCGCTGAAGTCAAGGATCGGTAGGATAGTCAGTTTTACGAGGGTATGTTTGGCAGCATGAGTGAAGGATGCTTTGTTGCGAAATAGGAAGCCGATTCTAGATTTAATTTTGGATTGGAGATGCTTCATGTGAGTCTGGAAGGAGAGATTACAGTCCAACCAGACACCTTGGTATTTGTAGTTGTCCACATATTCAAATGCAGAACCGTCCAGAGTAGTGATGCTGGACGGGCGGGCAGGTGTGGGCAGCGAACGGTTGAAGAGCATGCATTTAAGAGCAGTTGGAGGCCACAAAAGGAGGGTTGTATGGCATTGAAGCTTGTCTGGAGGTTAGTTAAAACAGTGTCCAAAGAAGGGCCAGAAGTATACAGAATGGTGTCATCTGCGTAGAGGTGGATCAGAGAATCAAAACGTTAGGGAAACAACGTAATTTAAATGACTGCCAGCAGCACAGTTAGTCACCAACATTTTTAATAACTTGAAAAAAAGCCTAACCTGCTCTGCTAGATGGCGAGAATGGAGAATGAAGATGTATTCTCTCTAGTGTTTGTGTCTGGAAGTAACGTTAGCTAGCCAGCTAGCCAACTCTAGCCAGTTAGCTTGGGTGCTTGACTGATTTTGTGACGCAAGAAAAGTATTATATTTTGTGAGGTCAGAGAGTTTTGATCAACTCTGCTCCTTAGTAGATTTTGGGGTTGAATAATCCTTGTGAGAATCAAGGTGTCAGTTCCTGACCTTAGTTCCTTTTTATGTCTCTGTTTTAGTTTGGTCAGGGCGTGGTGGGCATTCTATGTTTTGTGTTCTATGTTTTGTGTTCTATGTTTTATATTTCTATGTGTTTGGCCTGGTATGGTTCCCAATCAGAGGCAGCTGCCAATTGTTGTCTCTGATTGAGAACCATACTTAGGCAGCCTGTTTTCCCACTATGGGTTGTGGGTAGTTATTTTCTGTTTAGTGTTTTTGTTGCACCTTGCAGAACTGTGCGTTTGTCGGTTTGTTGTTTTTGTTCCAGTATTCATCTTTATTAAAATCATTATGAATATGTACCATTCTGCTCTTTGGTCCTCCTCTCCTTCTCCCGGCAAGAATCGTTACACAAGGACAGTGGATAATAGGTAACATATTAACATTGGCAGTATATATGGGCGAGAGCACGAATAATGTTTACACTCAAACTTTGTTTCACCCAGCATTTAAACAATCGCTAAAGAGTGTAGATGTGTGGGTTCTGTGTTGATACAATATGTAGTGAATTTGTTATTGGCGTACAAAGGCGGAGGAACTCATTTGCCAAATATCACCACATTAGTAAACTATTTGGTAGAGCAGGGTCGCAAAGAATCATGTTGGAAAGTACAACCAACCACACGAGATAACGTAGTAATTAAAGTGGCCTCCCTGACTGACGGGATAGATATAGCAGCCAGTGTTTGTTTTAAGATGCAAACTGAACAATTTAATAACTTGCTTAGTTCAAATTGAAAAGCTAATTCATTCAACATCAATAGCGAGGTGATTTTGAAGTTAATACGTTGTGTGGCCTAAATGGTCTACTGGAATAACCTAGTTGTATTTGAATCACTGAATCATAATAAGTGTGAAGCAGAAAGGGAACATCCAGCAGAGGTTGGTATGAAAAATATAGAGTAATATTGTTAGGGTAGACTACAATGAGCTGCAGCATACCACCCTGCATACCACTGCTGGCTTGCTTCTGAAGCTAAGTAGGGTTGGTCCTGGATAGGAGACCAGAAGCTGCTGAAAGTGGTGTTGGAGGGCCAGTAGGAGGCACTCTTTCCTCTGGTCTGAAAATAATATCCCAATGCACCAGGTCAGTGATTGGGGACATTGCCCTGTGTAGGGTGCCCTCTTTCAGATGGGATGTTAAATGGGTGTCCTGACTCTCTGAGGTCATTAAAGATCCCATGGCACTTATTGTAGGGGTGTTAACCCTGTTGTCCTGGCTAAATTCCCAATCTGACCCTCAAACCATCAGTCACCTTATAATCCCCAGTTTACAATTGGCTCATTCATCCCCCTCTCCCCTGTAACTATTCCCCAGGTTGTTGCTGCAAATGAGAATGTGTTCTCAGTAACCTTACCTGGTAAAATAATGGATTAAAAAAATGAGAATTGCCTTCTAGTGAGGAGAGAATAATCATGGTTTGGTATCTTTTATTTTCTAAACCTTACGATGGCTGACAGTATGTAAATGGTAATATGCTATTAGTAATTTTTTTGATAGCACTAATGATACAATATTTTAGTAAACAAGGTACAAGGTTAAATGATGAGTAGAGAGATTGAGCCTTGAGACTGTAAAATAGATTTGCTCTGGTTGAAAGCAAGCGGGCAATGGGACATTTGAAGTAAAGGTATGAGAAACATTCTTTGACAGTTGCTGATTATTGTTACTTGGTTTTATAGTTCAGGTAACACCAGTGAATTTGAGCAGGAAGTTAAAGTATTCTAAAATGATAATCTGTTCCCATTACGCGGAACATTGTCCAGTAATTAAAGTAGATTGAAATAAGTATTGACTATTAAGCTGATGAGACAACACCAACTTTTTGAAGGTTCTACATTTGTTCAACCACAGGTTTATATTTTTACTAAATGAATGCAACAGGTTGCGATGTTTAGATTACCGGAAAGGGGTTACGGGTTTATTTATTTTAGAAGGTGCTGATTCCACTTAATGAAACACTGTATTATCTAATGTCTTTTGAGTAGGATTCTTTCTTCCAGGATTGATGGAAGTTCAATACAGCATGTATGTTAAGGGAGACGTAGGAGACTACGTCTCAAACAATCTCTTAATAGATACCTGGTATCTATTAAAAGATCAAGGTCAAGAAATATACACTTTATTTTCCAGGAGAATGGGGGTAGTCATTTTTCGAGTGTTTATTCTGCAGTGTAGTTAGTATAAAGGTATCCGGATTAGGCCGTAAACTACCAAATTAAATAAGGCCGATTTTGTTTGTTTTTGCCATATGATTTTACCACACACACACCAGTATGCATACACAAGTTCTTGGTTATGAATATGGGTTAGTGCTGAGGCATGATAAAGGGGCACACACACACACACATGGAAATTTCAGAAGTTTTTATTTTCTGAATTTTAATTGAACACTTGTGAATTATCTTGATTTAAAAAAAATACTGAATAAAGTTACTGTGTACATGGAAATTGAAATGTATGAAATGTTTGACTGTTTTGATATACTTAATCTAATATTGTAAAAATCACTTATTTGAAGGGTTTGAATGACCACTGACCTCTGTCTTTATGTTCTAGTGTGGTTTGAACACCCTCGTGGGAAGCTAAGAGACATTGGATGATAATTACAGAGAAGTTTATAGTTATGTGTGATAGGACCACGAGAAGGAGGGACCACGAGAAGGATAGAGCTGTCTCTAGTCTATTTTTCTATTAATTGAATCAATTTATTGGTAAAAAAAATCTTTATGGAGTTATTATGGGTAGTGATTCTGATTCGATTTGTTTAAAAATAAATATTATTATTTTAACCAGTAGTGTTTTCACACATTACTCACGTGGTGAGTCGTGTCAAAATGGGGGAATTACCAGTCTTTTGAGGATTTTGGATTGAAGTTTACACACCTTGAGTCATATATAGAAATATATGGAGTGTATTGTTGCATTGTTTCCTCTGTTTTGTTTTGGTATAAATCTCACCAGATTGGGTCTGCTGGATGATCGGCATAAATTCCCGATCCTATGACTCTGTGAGGAGGGTGACAGTGTGATAAGGGGAGTATAAGCTATTTTGAAACATTGTTTCAACAGAATGTGTTATTCTTTTGACATATGTTTTACAATTTTGTATTAAGATATTGGTCTGAAGTAATAATTTGTCATATAGCCAATGCTTGTCTGGATTTCCTGAATCAGATATGCACTGAACTGAATTGTTGTTCTGATCTGTCCTTTCTCAAGGTTGTGGTGGAGATGGTATCTAGATGCATGACCAAGCGATGTGGACCTCAAAACCCCTCTAACTGGCTGAAGAAATGGCGTTCAACACGGCCCTGTCCTGCACCACTTCTATCCAGAGACCTGAATCCGAGCCAGCGACCTGTGTACAGCATCCAGTTGAAGTTATCGGCTGCCTTTTCTCCCAGGAGTTCAACAGAAGTCCACGTGGAGTGAGAATGGGAAGAGATCCATTCCAAAACTTCTCTCATCAAATCAAATCAAATCAAATTTATTTATATAGCCCTTCGTACATCAGCTGATATCTCAAAGTGCTGTACAGAAACCCAGCCTAAAACCCCAAACAGCAAGCAATGCAGGTGTAGAAGCACGGTGGCTAGGAAAAACTCCCTAGAAAGGCCAAAACCTAGGAAGAAACCTAGAAAGGAACCAGGCTATGTGGGGTGGCCAGTCCTCTTCTGGCTGTGCCGGGTGGAGATTATAACAGAACATGGTCAAGATGTTCAAATGTTCATAAATGACCAGCATGGTCGAATAATAATAAGGCAGAACAGTTGAAACTGGAGCAGCAGCACAGTCAGGTGGAAGTTGAAACTGGAGCAGCAGCATGGCCAGGTGGACTGGGGACAGCAAGGAGTCATCATGTCAGGTAGTCCTGGGGCATGGTCCTAGGGCTCAGGTCAGTTGAAACTGGAACAGCAGCATGGCCAGGTGGACTGGGGACAGCAAGGAGTCATCATGTCAGGTAGTCCTGGAGCTCAGGTCCTAGGGCTCAGGTCCTCCGAGAGAGAGAAAGAAAGAGAGAAGGAGAGAATTAGAGAATGCACACTTAGATTCACACAGGACACCGAATAGGACAGGAGAAGTACTCCAGATATAATAAACTGACCCCAGCCCCCCGACACATAAACTACTGCAGCATAAATACTGGAGGCTGAGACAGGAGGGGTCAGGAGACATGTTGCTGGTATATTGGTTGGCAAATGGACAAGACATAATGGGAGTTGTGGTGGGGTTCAGGTGAGACATTGAAATTGGAATATTATTATGAACCATCCACTTTGAACTGTGAACCTATCTGAAGAAAAATTAAGAAATGCCAGAAGATTGAGTGCTGGGAAAGGGAGGGGGTTGGTCAACTGTGCCCGTAATTGATTTAGACTTGTCTAAAATTGTTATTTGGAGTGTCAGGTTGATTGAGGAGGTTTACACACTGCTAAATGTATAGTAATTTAGGCTAAGAATACATTGAGATACTGATCTGTAATTATAACCCTGATGAGAAACTTAATATTAGATGAGGTGAATATATTGTATGTTAATATAAATGTACATTCTGCCAGTGTTGATGTGTGTTAAGTTGAGGGTTTTAATTTTGACTGATAGAACCAATGTGAATCACCAAGGAATGTCATTCTAAATTGTGGTTGGATAATTGAGACTTTTTTTTAGGATTTGGAAACTGAATGATTTATAAAGCTGAATGATTGATTTGAGTTAGTTTTTAGTATGTTAATTAATAACTATATGAGTGGAGCAAATCATGTATTATGGATGGATTGTTTTGATTGTTATGCTGAAAGTGAAACTGATCCTAATCTATTTGATTTATATCCATTGCCATATTGCACTTTTTGATGATACACAGGAACTATAGCAGGTTTATGCTAATGCAACATGGAGTCCATAGGCGATGCCCTATACATAGTGGGATCATGATGCTTGTCCTGGGTCATGCTCATTAGCCACTAAATGGAATAAATATGTTTTTAAACCTTATAATTTTCCTTTTAAGTTGCGAGAATGCTCAAAATGGTTAATAGAAAAATTACATATTTACCTGATTTGTTTGATATTAATAGTTATTTTCTGTTTTTCTGGAAAGAGATGGTTTCCACTCTAGCTTCCTGCAGATAGTCTGGGTTTATGGTCAAGGAAATGGGTTTTGCTAGAAATAGCTTGAGCTGACAATGACTTTGTGATTAAAAACCTAAACCTGGCATTCAATAGATGATATGTGGTGTGTGTGACCCGAGAGAGAGAGCCTGGAATAGTTTAGAACATTGTCTCATCATCCTGGCATCTGGGAAACTAAGCTGGCTTTGAAGTTAAACAACATCCCGTGCAGATTACCAGGACATGATCCAAGGGGGCTAATGGGAAGGTTGGAACCAGTCTGACTAAGCATTTTCAGGTCCTATAGAACATCTATATTTTCATTATCAGCTAAGCACTCGGCAACACACTTCGGAATGTGGGGTCGACTGTTTCCTTATTGCAATGATTAATTGATTGTCACGACTTCCACCTTCCGCTCCTCTCCTTGTTCGAGCGACATTCAGAGATCGACGTCATTGGCTTTCTAGCCATCGCCGCTCCATTATTCCTATATCCATTTTTCTTGTCTTGTTCCATACACACCTGCTTTTCATTTCCCCAATCAATCTACTTGTATTTAACCCTCCGTTTCCCATGTTTTGTGTGAAATTGTTTCATGTTATTGTGGTGTTTTCTTACGCGCTTTACTTTTGTTCTGTGTTTTGAGCGCGTTTGACTTATGTAGTGCTCTCGTTTTTGGAACTAAAATAAAAGTGCACCTGTTTACATCACTCTACTCTCCTGCACCTGACTTCGCCTCTAATACACCCGTTGACAGAATTACACACCTAATGGAGTCAGCAGGAGCAGGTACCCCGGTTAGAGGAGTTGAGGTGCATCCAGGAACATTCAGCCATGTTACATCATCTTGGTGCCATGATGGATCGCGTTGTCCAGACCATGGACCGCTGGGAGAGACAGGTAGTCTCTCCAGTGCCTCGACCAGCACAACCGGGGTTGTCTTCACCCGTTCCATCCGGAGAGAATTCCAGTGGGATGCGTCTCTCCCTTCTCAGAGAGTATGATGGAAAGGCAGCACAGTGCCAGAGATTCTTGTTACAACTGGACCTCTACCTGGCCACTGTGCACCCAGCTCCTTCGGGAGGGGAGAGAGTGGCCGCCCTCATCTCCTGCTTCACAGGAGGAGCGCTGGAGTGGGCAAACGCCGTGTGGAGAGAAGGAGACACGCGCCAGACCACTTCGAGGAGTTCACCCGTCGCTTCCGGGCCGTTTTTGACCATCCACCTGAGGGCAGAGCGGCGGGGGAAAGGCTCTTCCATTTGAGGCAGGGGACGAGGAGCGCCCAGGACTTCGCCCTGGAATTCCGGACCTTGGCCGCCGGAGCAAGCTGGAACGACAGGGCCCTCATCGACCACTATCGATGCAGCCTACGGGAGGACGTCCAACGTGAGCTGGCCTGCAGGGATGCCACCATTTCCTTTGACCAACTGGTGGATTTGTCCATCTTGTTGGATAACCTGCTGGTCACCCGCGGATGTCCAGACGGGGCTCTGTCGGTTCCATCGTCCAACACCCCCGCTCCAGTGCCCATGGAGTTAGGAGGGGCTACTCATAGGGAGACTGGAGGAGGAGCCATCACGTGTGCCATCTGTGGCCGAAGAGGACACACTGCCGGCCGGTGCCGTGTTGGTTCCTCTGGGAGTTGAGGCAACAGGCAGGGCACTCTGGTGTCACCCCAGGTGAGTTTGCACCACACTCATCCAGAGTCCTCTGTTGATCAACTGTTTGTGCCTGTTTGCTTCCCTGAGTTTTCCCCACATTCCCAGCATAAAGCGCTCGTCGATTCAGGCGCAGCTGGGAATTTTATCGACAGAGCATTAGCCATTAGGTTAGGGATCCCCATTTTTCCTATAGCTAGACCCTTCCAGGTACACGCACTAGATAGTCGACCATTAGTGTCCGGGCTAATCAGGGAGGCCACCATCTCCTTGGCCATGGTTATGCAGGGGGGGGAATGAGGAGAGAATCAGTCTCTTCCTCATTGACTCTCCTGTGTTTCCTGTGGTACTACGCCTTCCCTGGTTGGCTCTGCATACCCCCACTATTTCCTGGCAACAGAGGGCTCTCACGGGGTGGTCGTAGAGTGTGCTCAGGGAGGTGTGTAGGGGTTTCCGTTGGTGCTTCCACGGTGGAAAGTCCAGACCAGGTCTCCACCGTGCACATCCCCCCCCAGAGTATGCCGATTTGGCTTTCGCCTTCTGGAAAAAGAAGGCGACTCAATTACCACCTCATCGACAGGGGGATTGTGCGTTAAATCTCCTGGCAAACGCTGCAATTCCCAGGAGTCAGGTGTATCCCCTGTCGCAAGCGGAGATGGTGGCTATGGATACATATGTCTCTGAATCCCTGCGTCAGGGGTACATTCGGCCCTCTACTTCAACCGCCGTTTATTTTTTGTGAAGAAGAAGGATGGAGGTTTACGCCCGTGCATTTACTATAGAGGTCTCAATCAAATCACGGTGAGGTACAGTTACCCGCTACCTCTTATCGCCACAGCAATTGAGTCAATGCATGAGGCGCGCTTCTTCATGAAACTGGATCTCAGGAGTGCGTATAACCTGGTGCATATACGCGAGGGAGACGAGTGGAAGATAGCATTCAGTACCACCACAGGGCATTATGAGTACCTCGTCATGCCGTACGGGTCGATGAATGCTCCATTAGTTTTCCAATCCTTTGTAGATGACATTTTCATGGACCTGGACCTTCATGGACGTTCCGTCTGCTGTCCGTGAACAGTTGATCTATTGGGCGCACACGTCTCCCTCCTCTGGTCATCCGGGGATCGGTCAGAAGGTGCGCTGTCTGACTGGGAAGTACTGGTGGCCCACTTTGGCTAATGACATGAGGGTTTATGTCTCCTCCTGCTCGGTGTGTGCCCAGTGTAAGGCTCCGAGACACCTGCCCAGAGGTAAGTTACATCCCTTACCCGTTCCACAACGACCTCGTCAAATCTGTCAGTGGATTTCCTAACAGATCTTACTCCCTCACAGGGAAACACCACGATCCTGGTCGTTATGGATTGTTTTTCTAAGTCCTGTCGTCTCCTCCCTCTGCCTGGTCTCCCTACGGCCCTGCACACTGCGGAGGCCCTGTTTACACACGTCTTCCGGGCATTACGGGGTGCCTGAGTTTAAAGTGTCGGATCGGGGTCCCCAGTTCACGTCGAGAGTTTGGAAGGCATTCATAGAATGTCTGGGGGTCTCGATCAGCCTTACCTCAGGTTTTCACAACCGAGAGTAACCGGCAGGTAGAGAGAGTCAACCAGGATGTGGGCAGGTTTCTGCTGTCCTATTGCCAGGAACGGCAGGGGGAGTGGGCAGCGTTCTGGGCCGAGATGGGCCGAGATGGCACAGAACTCGCTTCGCCACTCCTCCATTAACCTCTCCCCCTTTTCAGTGCGTATTGGGGTACCAGCTGGTTCTGGCACCGTGGCATCAGGGTCTGACCAAGACTCTTGCGATGGACGACTGGTTTAGGTGTGCGGAGGAGACATGGGAGGCCGTCCAACTCCAACGAGCCGCGCGTCGCCAGAAAGCCAGCGCAGTGAGACCCCGGTGTTCTCACCAGGGGACCGGGTCTGGCTGTCGACCGCCTGCCCTGCCGGAAGCTGGGTCCGTGGTTTGTGGGGCCATTTAAAGTCCTGAGGAGGGTGAACGAGGTATGTTACAAATTACAGCTTCCCTCTGATTATCATATTAACCCCTCGTTCCATGTGTCTCTCCTCAGGCCTTGCTCAAGCAAGTTTTTTTTCACCTAGTTGGCTCAGGGATTTGAATCTGTGACCTTGCGGTTACATTCCCAAAGCTCTTAACCGCTAGACTGTGTTCAGCCAGTGCTGAGGTGCATCCTTACTCTATATTGTGTGTGGAGGAGAGGAACAGCATGGAGGGAGAGGACATAACGGATGAGAGGAAAAGAGAAGGAAAGGAGGAGGAGAGGAGGAAATGAAACAATGAGATGAACATCATGTTGAGTTCACCTGGCCAGTGCCCCATCATTCCAAACTTGAGTTAACATGTGTTGTTCAGCTGGTTTAGCATGTTAAACAGTCACAGGTCATGTCACCCAATATCCCTCTACGTTGACGTGACAGTGACAGTGACAAATAAGGCTGTGTTCAAGAGAGAGAGCCACCTGCCAATCACTTCCCTGGAGGATAAGGGTTGCAGGTGTGGGTTGGAGAAACATGTATGGGTGAAAATTGTTTTGATTTTTGTCCTAAATGGCACCCTATTCCCTTAGAGCCTGTTCACCAAATGGCACCCTAAGCCCTACTCCCCCACAGGGTTCAAGTCAAAAGTTGTACAATATATAGGGAACTGGGTGCCATTTGGGACACACCCTGTGTTTTACCTTGCCACTAGTGTTTATAACTGTCTGGAGAAGACACGAAACCTACTGTATGAAAGCACCTTCATGGTTTGTTGCTGGCTTTGTTCAAGAGAGAGAAAAGCGAATGTCTGTTTAATGTCTCATGCATGTATTTAGGGACATGAACTCACTTTACATGAACACCATGGAGGAGTGTGTCCTTCTGTTTGCGTTATTTCATTGCACCAACTCCCAACAATGGCTCACGCTCCTTCCAATTTAACTGGCTCCCCTTAAATGTTTAATCAATCTATTAATCTGTTAATGTCAACACCAGGGAGGCAAACTAGCCCACAAGATCTGGACGTGTTTAGAATACAGAGGACTGAATGGCTTGCATGGGAACATCCTCTCACATTTGCTCTATAGAAACTCAAGTGCCCGTCTGTGACTGCCTCCTGGTCGCACCTTGCATACATACAGCCGTGCACACACACACATGCATGCATGCTGACCCACACACACACACACCACCATATAAATCTCAGCTCGTTAATCATTTAGGGAAGCAATTTGCAGAGCACCTGTCCCAAGCAGGAGGCTATTAGGGCCTTCAATGAGAGGAGCAAGCAGTTCTAATGACTGGCTGAGTGGAGCTTATTTGAAGACATAGGGTTGTGTCCCAAATGTAACCCTATTCCCTATGTAGTGCACTACTTTTGGAACACACATGTTGGTTTTTATGGCACACGTAGCAGGGAAGGCTAACTACTCAACACTGTACTGTACTTTTTAGCAGAGTCCATGTTGTTCCAATAGGACGTGGAATGTTTTTTGTGTGTTTTGTGTGTGTGTTTTTTCCAGTTGATAGGGTTTATCTGGGCATGATACTGGAGGAGGGAGTGGGTAATCATAATTGTGATTAATTTGATGCTTCTGTAGGTAGCCGTGTTACATAGAATTAACACAGAGGATTGGCCCTAGTGTGGTTAGCTGACTGTAGGTACAAGAGGTAGTAGAAACACTCTGAAATAGACCAAATAGATTACAGTGACAATTGAGCAGGGACATGTCCTTGTGACATGTATGCAACTGTTTTCCATATTTAGTTAACCTCACTTCTCACAAAGGCAGCATTGTGTTTGCACCATATCAGGGACCAGACATTTTGTCAATAATTGAAAAATGTGCTTCCCATCCAATTCATTGCCTTGAAAAGAACAGTCATATTCTCTCTCACCTTCAGATTCTCATTACCGATTTCAGTCTTCTCCTGGGAGGATTATGCACCTGAAATGGTTCTTTGTCACCCCCCCCAGCGCGCACACACGCACACACACACACTGTCTGTCACTTTCCTGTTCACCGTAGATCTCAGGGTGAGCCCAGGGGACTGTGGTGCTGCGGACTGAGCGTCACCAGCCCTGCATCGTTGTACAGTAGAAGCCTTATCAAGGACATGGACCATCAATATTATTCTGTCATCCAAACCGATAGTGACACACCAATGCTGAATCACCACGACTGAGAATGGGGCCCAAGTTTTGTCAGACACTTTTGAATCACCATCTATCCCCTCTGAATACGAATAGCCTCTGTGGCTCCTTTATAATGGCAACACAGGACCAGTTGTACGTAGCTAGAATTTTCCAGAGTATGGCACAAACTACTGGAAGTGTTGTGGAGAAACACTCCGCATGCATCAGTCAGCTATATGATAGTAGCCACATAGCCATATAGGGAATAAGATGCCATTTGGGACATATCCCTAGAGACAAAGAATTCTCAGAGTCAATTTGTCTGTAACACCACATGTTAATATGTTGTTGCTACAGTTTACTGTGTAGTTACAAAGGGGTAAGGGCAGCTTAACCATCTTAGTTAAAAGTCATCTATGGTATTGTGATATGTTTTTTTGGTTTTGTGGTGCTATGGTTACGTTTGTGGGGGTACACTATCATGTTTGTCTGAATTCTTCACTGATGACATCTCTTTGGATATCCCTACATGTACAAGCACCTTATTTCATTATGTTCCCTACACAGAATGATGGCAGGGACAAAAATCTGATTATATGTATTTCTCTTCAGTACTGAGAAGCTTAGTCACCATAACGTATTCCTAGTCACCCAGGATACAAACGAATGGACAACAGAGAGATGGATAGATAGAGCGAGAGATACCTTACCATGAAATGCTTGCTTACAAGCCCTTCCCAATGATGCAGAGAGAGAGAGAGAGAGTTAACAAGATACTAATACTCTTTCTTTACCTTCTACGACACACTATGCTTAGGTTCATGAGTTGAAGCGTAGCACAGCGGTCTGGCAGTACGTCTGAAAGGCGTTCGCAGTAACAAAACATGAACATTCCAGTTGACATTTAGTCATCATAGCTGGGTAAATAAAGATACTATTTACATAATGGTGAAAAGCCCAGAGTAAAGGGATGAAACCACTTATTGAAGAGAAGGTTTGTTTCTTTATCTTTTCCATCAACATTGTTTTTGTCCAATTTCCAACGTTTAATTTGTTATGTGAAAGTTTTTTTTACATTGCCCCCAAACTGCCACAAGATATCTTGAGTCATTTTTAAAGGCACATTTGCCTGGAGGAGTATCTTGATAATACGATTTTGCATGACAAAAATATTTGTTTTAAATTATAAACCTGAATAAAATGTGATGCAAATCCTGAAGATTATATCAGCGTGTTTCTGTACTGTAAATGTTTCTGTACTGTAAATGTTTCTGTGCTGTAAATGTTTCTGTGCTGCACATGTGTCTGTGCTGTAAATGTTTGTGCTGTAAATGTTTCTGTGCTGCACATGTTTCTGTGCTGTAAATGTTTGTGCTGTAAATGTTTCTGTGCTGCACATGTTTCTGTGCTGTAAATGGTTATGTGCTGTAAATGTTTCTGTGCTGCACATGTTTCTGTGCTGCACATGTTTCTGTGCTGTAAATGTTTCTGTGCTGCACATGTTTCTGTGCTGCACATGTTTCTGTGCTGTAAATGTTTCTGTGCTGCACATGTTTCTGTGCTGCACATGTTTCATGTTTGCTGCACATGTTTCTGTGCTGTAAATGTTTCTGTGCTGCAACATGTTTCTGTGCTGCACATGTTTCTGTGCTGCACATGTTTCTGTGCTGCACATGTTTCTGTGCTGCACATGTTTCTGTGCTGCACATGTTTCTGTGCTGCACATGCCAAGTACAGGTTAGTTAATTGGTGTTACAGACCCTGCAGACACGTACACACACACACACACACACACACACACACACACACACACACACATCCCTGCAGGTTTAACAGCAGACTAGAGCATCATGTTGTCTGTCTGTGTTACTCTATTCTGATGCTCACTCAGGCTTCTTCTCCAATGTCTGATTGGAACACTAGGGGAATCACTGAAAGGACTGTCAATAGAACTAGAATGATCATCCTCTTTCTATGGAACTGTCACTCAGGTCATTGTTACGAACAAGAGCCATGATTTCCCAGTGGTATCAGTAGCGCCAGGTACCATGTTCTGCAAAATGACAGGCCAACACCATTAATCCACAACATGTATTTATGATGCTTTCGATGTTTATAGATGGAGGGACTTTAAAATGTATAGAACTGAACTAGTTTGTTGATATGTAAAGACAGACAGGAGTGTGTCCTTAATGGTGTTGGTTGGTAATAGTAGTGGTGCCATAACATTGTTCAGTCATTTCCTGGTTGATGTGTTCAGGTGGTAAACTGAACCGATTACCAGAAAGAGATCATGAATATTGCACCGAAGTTCATTTCAACACACATGAAAAATTAAAAGAATGTTTACAAATATTTTTGCTCTGGAGAGACTGGCACTCAACATCATGATAAGTAGACATCTGATGTTTTGTCATTCAGGTCAAAGCCTGAAGGTTATTAGGTCTATATAAATATATAAAATATCAATTAAATATAAATAGGTTATTTTTCTTTGTTTCATGGGAGTAAAACATTTTATGAAAAGTTACCTAAGCCCTGTAGGTTTGTTTTGAGCCAGCATAAATACATTCGCAAACATACTGTACATCCACATGCATGCACGCACGCACCGACACACACATACACACACTTACAAGCACACACACAGTCTTGAACAGCTAACCTTGTTAGCACACACAATTAGTCCCACCCCCTAACCCTAGCTCTAACCCTAATCCACACTCTTACCCTAACTCTAACCTTAACCCAACCCTAAACCTAACCCTAGCTCCTAACCCTAACCCTAAAACTAACCCTAGTTCCTAAACCTAACCCGTAATTCTAACCCGAACACTAATTTTAACCTTACCCCTAAAACCCAGAGAAATAGCATTTCACCTTATGGGAACTAACAAAATGTCCCCAGTTGTTCCAATTTTTATTATTCTGGTCCCCACAAGAAGAGTTAATCACGTCCACACACACACGCACGCACGCACGCAAACACACACACACACAGCATGTACCTGATACTGTATATCCCCCCATCTCTCCCCCTATAGTCTTTAACTCACCAGGTGATGGAGGAGGGACCTTCGTGTAATCCGATGAGATCTGACAGCTCCTCACCTTTCACAGCAAGCAGTAATTACTAGTCTATTCACTTTCAATTTGTTGAGCTACAAATCAATGGCTGTGTTCAATGCTGCTAACATTTGTCTTCAGGGCACTCCGTTGTTGTGACAAGTTTTCATCTGGAAACACTTATTCCTGGTAAAGACTGAGGGGAATGTAACTGTCTATCTGAGACATAACAAGCCATAGCTCATCAATATGTAGTGTTTGTATAAATTGGTGACTTAAATGCAAACGCTTTAATATGCCTTATTGTTGCAAAGAGAAAATTAAAATACCAGCTTTCCTCTGTTGCCAACTGTTATCCACTGGGTACACACTGGTTGAATCAATGTTGTTTCCAACGTGGGTATACGTTGAATTAACGTCTGTGCCCAGTGGGTAAGTACAAATGGTGTTATTGTTTTTCTGTTATAGTGTACATCCACATTTGATCGTTTACTTGTTCCTTGTGGTAGTTTGCTATTTTGTTTATATGCATTTTCTCTACAAGATTCAGCGACAATTAAATCTGAAACACTTCTGTAGTTGTTGCCAAGATGTCATATTTTATCTCCCAAAGTGTTGCGTTGAGGTACATCCTCCCCTTTCTTTTAACTCAACACTGGGCAATGTTTGTGCCCATCTACCCTTTCTCATTCCCTCCTTCCCTCTCTCTTCCTCTCTCACTCTGGACCAATCACCCATTCTGTCACACAGGATTTCACTTGACCCTTTTATTCATTGAGGTTAGACTGGCATGAGTGTTAAAATCAATTTCCCAACCGCTTCCTTCCATTACCCACCATACTCTGGCCTCTGTGACCTATAGTACAAAGCATCCCAGGCCATGTCAGGTGACAGAGCTCTTAAATGGCAGCCACCCAGGTTTGGCTTTTCGTTGACAGATGAGGAAACTCATTTCTGCACAGTTACGATTGGTTCTCAAACCTCTCCTCAGGTACTCCCAGACATTTCACAATAGTGTTGTAGCCCTGAACTAGCTCGCCTGATTCATCTATTCAAGGGCTTGATGATTAATTGTCAATCTGGTTTGCTAATTCTGGAATTGATTGAAAACATGGAATGGCTGGGGGTGCCCAAGGAAATAGTTTAATAACTACTATGCTAGACACTGTAGGTCAAGGGTTGGCCGCTGCAACAACTATCATAGATGAGTAAACACATTGGTTGGATGTACTAGGAACCACTGTCGAATCAACATTGTATTGTATGTTGTTGTATAGCATTTAGCTATTGCTTTGTAATGTTACACTACCACATACCATGCTGCAATTTCAGTCAACACGTTGTTTTACACACAGAGTTTACATTAGTGTGATTCATTTTGTAAAATAAATCATTTAAACTACAGTATTTCAGAGAGAGAGAGAGAGAGAGAGAGAGAGAGAGAGAGAGACCATATTCCAAGCCTGGGACATGTGGAGAATAGAGTTTTCCGGGGAGGTGAAGTTTAATTTGCCCGTTGAGACCCGGGGTTTCTCCCAGCCCGCTGTGACTGATAGGCTGTGTCACAGGCAAAGGGCAGAAGGATAAGTGAAGTTGCCTTGCAGTCTAATGGAGGTCATAAAATGTAAAATAGCTCAGTGATGCATTTACTGCTGTCCATAAAATAATACTCCACACAGAGTTGCTGCATGTAGTGGTGATGGACGGTCTGGGTCTCTTTCTGCCAGTGGTCCAAAAATGAACTCTGTCCTATTCATTAAAGGAGTTTAAGCCTCAGAATGTGGCAGAAACTTTATGGAGTAATATGTGTGGTTGAGTCACAACAAGCCTACAGTATTTTAATGTTTATTCTGTCATACATCATCATCATAATTTCCTTCATCATCATCTTCTTCTTTCAGTTAGTATGACTGACATGGGGTTGTCACTGTCAGTTGTGCTGAACATGTAAACCACTACAAATTCAAAATGAAGAACCCTTTCTCATAGCCCAGTTACATATTCTACAAACAGATTATTATTCAGATACCTCAAGTGTGAGGTGAAACAAAAAAAATGATACACCCTGTGTATTCACCCAGTGGTTTTGATTTCAACCTCCTTGCTGTAGAGTAAACTTTTTAACTGAAATAACTTAATTATTTAGCAATGGAATTGCACGCGTATGGAAACATTAATTTCATGGTGCAGTGATGCACAACCTTCCAATACATTATTTAGTTGTGTATATGAACATATGTTTGTACAGAATCATTGACTGACTGCTCTACAGTGGACAGAAAGTGACAGACATACGATTCAGGTGCATAATCTTCTTCAGGTGTTTGAAGCTACCACTTTTAATTATTTATTTATTTTGTAGCATCTACGGGAAATCAGAAACAAAATGTATTTGCACAAACTACAAAAGATTATACGAGAGAAAAGATGGCCAAATGTTTCCTTGCCCATAGCCTCGACAGGAAGAGTGATACTCCCCACCCTACAGTATGCACTGTAGTGGTTCTAATACCCATTACAGTGTCCTGACTGTCACGATAAGACAGCAATTCCCCATTTTACAGACAAGCAGCATTTTGTTGTTCCGCTTTGATCACTCTGCAGGGCCAGGGCTGTCACGCTGCCAAGAGGGTTTATGTGTCCTGCCTGCTGTTGTTGTTGTTGTTTTTATTTCTGTGATGATTATATGGCAGTACCCATTTGAAGGTGCAATCTTTCAGCTTGTTCAATTAAAAACAAATTAAGTATTCAAACATAATTTATTGATATAGCCAAACTGTGCTGGGGATCCTTTTACCTCTGTTCAGTAGTGGTGTGTGGGTATAATCACCGCGGAAGCAAAGCCAGAGACCACATAGAGTTACCGCAAGTCGCAAAGAAAACAGGCGCTGCCTCCACTATTCCAGGACTGTCACGATGTTTCCTTTTCCCGGGCGGGTGGCGCTCGGCGGTCGTCGTCACCGGCCTATT
>NW_024607980.1:0-5000 GCF_018296145.1 Oncorhynchus tshawytscha
ATGTAACCGATTTGGACCAAGAGAACTTGCATGTAGTTATGAGTCCGTACTGACATTCCTCCAGGTCTGACCCATGATCAATAATCCCTGTTACCCGACAAAAAAAACAATATGTCCATTGATCGTTAGTATTTCTATGAACTTGCTGTTGTGTATTTATCTTAAATATTCTACAAAAATCAATCACAGACCAATCCAAATGAATTCAATCAAATGGAGACATCAATCAGGACCAACCAATCAATCACTCACATCAATCAGACCAACCAAATCAATCAATACAGGATGAACAGACCAACACAAAATCAATTCATCACATGACACATTCAATCAGGACCAACAAATCACAAATCACATGAAGAAAGACATCATCGATCCAACCAAACAATCAATCAATCACATGGAGACATCAATCAGTCAACCAAATCACTCACTCACATGCAGACATTCAATCAGACCAACGAAAATCAAACAATCACATTGCAAACATCATTCAGAGCAACCAAATCAATCAATCACATGAACACACATCAGACGAACAAATCAATCAACACATGAACACATCAAATCAGACCAATAACAAAATCAATCAGTCCTGGATTAAATAAGAGAACTGCGTTTCTAATGAAATAATCTATAACACTGATCTTAGCAGAAGTAATTATTAATCCTAACACTGATCTTAAAAGAAAGTCAGCATAAGCTATAGTAATGATCTTACAGGAAGCTAATGATTCATTTTTAATAATGATCTAACAGGAAACTAATGATTAATCTAAATAATGATCTAACAGGAAGTTTAGGCATTAATCTATAACAATGATTTAAGAGCGTTTTCCTATGGTTTTAGATTTGCAGGAGAAGTATAAGTGACATAAGCATTCGTATTTGTAATGAATGTGTAATGAAGGATTATGTGAGAAGCATAGTGTTAAAGTGCACCACTGCAGTTCGTCACTACACTACATTATAAACTGACTCAACTCATAACATACACTTCCTGACATCCATTGATTATTGAAAATCTTCCTCCGTCATTTGAGAGAGACTGAGAGAGAGAGAGAGAGAAGAGAGAGAGACAGAGGAGAGAGAGAGCAGACAGGAGAGAGAGAGGAGGAGGACAGAGGAGAGAGAGATGAGAGCGAGAAGGCGGATGAGAGAATGATAGAGAGCGGGGTAGAGCGTGAGAGAGGAAGAGAGAGAGGAGAAGGAGAGGAGAGAGAGGAGAGAGACAGACCGGAGGCAGAGGAGAGAGGAGAGAGAGAGAGACAAGGAATAGAGAGAGACAGAGAGAGACAGAGAGCGGAGAGAGAGAGAGACCAGAGAGAGAGAGACAGAGAGAGACAGAGAGAGAAAGAGAGAGGAGGAGAGAGAGAGAGAGAGAGAGACGAGAGAGAGAGAAGAGAGATGAGGAGATGAGAGAGGAGAGACAGAGAGAGAGAGAGAGGGAGAGAAAGGGAGAGAAGAAGGGAGAGATCAAGGGGGGAAAAATCAGAGGAAAGCAAGAGAGCTAGAAGACAACGATACAGAGAGGACAGGAGGGAGAGAGAGAAGAGAGAGAGAAGAAATAGAGAGGGAGAGAGAGAGAGAGAGAGAGAGAAGAGAGGAGCGAAAGAAGAGAGAGAGAGAGAGAGAGAGAGAGAAAGAGAGCTTGACAGGGAGGCGTGAGGGGGAGAGGTAGAGATTGGGAGAAAAAGATAGAGAAAAAATTATATGGGAGAGACAGGAAGGGAAGAGAGCGAGAGAGAGAAGGGAAAGATGGAAGAGAGGTGCGACGAGAGTGATGAGATGGAGAGAGAGGGAGAAGGAGAGAGAGGGAGAGGAGAGAGAGGGAGAGATGGAGAGAGATGGAGAGGTGGGAGAGAGGGAGTTAGATGGAGAGAGATGGAGAGAGAGGAAGAAGTGTAGAGAGAGGAAGAACTGGAGAGAGGAGGGGAGAGATGCGATGGAGAGAGAGATGGAGAGAGAGGGAGATGGAGAGAGAGGGTGAGAGGAAGATGGAGAGAGAGGGAGAGATGAGATGGGGAGAGGAGATGGAGAGAGAGGGAGAAATGGAGAGAGAGGTGAGAGCGAGGAGATGTAGAGAGAGGAGAGAGAGAGACGTACAGATGGCAAGAGGGGCGATGGAAAGGGAAAGGGAGAATAGAGAGATGGAAATGGAGAGAGCGGGAGAAGGAGAGAGCTGGAGATGGAGAGAGAGGCGAGATGAGAGAGATGGAGAAGGAGAGGAGAGGAGATGGCAGAGGAGGAAAGGGAGATGGATGAGAGAGGGAGAGAGGGGAGAGAAGAACTCGTGGATGAGAGAGAGAGACATAGAGAAGAGGGAGAAGGAGAGAGGAGAAGAGAGAAGAAGACATAGGAAGAGGGATAGAGAGGGAGAGAGAGAGACATAGGAGAGGGATAGAGAGGGAGCGAGAGAGCGACATTATGGAAGAGGGATAGAGAGGGAGGAGAGAGAGACAGAGGGAAGAGGGAGAGAGAATGTATAAATCCACAGACGGAGACATTAGATTGCACCAGCCAATATATCCCATTGCCCCAGTAAAAAAGGAAACATAAACACCAAACAACGACACAAAGATACCAGTAACTAGCAAATATCAAAGGAGATAAAAAGAATAAGTGTTGGTGCTAAAAAACAATTCATGGCCAAAATGGTTAAAAGGATTTTTGTGGAACACGGTCTGTTTGGTTCCTGGGTTAATATACATATATCTACCATCACACTGTGATGCTCCAGGTACTGTGGAGGAGGTGACTAGTGGTGGTTATATCATGTGATGGCTCAGGTACTGTGGAGGGGTGAACTAGTGGTGGTTATATCACTGTGAGGCTCAGGTACTGTGGAGGAGGGTGACTCTGGCGGTTATATCACTGTGATGCTACCAGGAATGTGGAGGAGGTGGACTAGTGGTGGTTAATCATGTGATGCTCCAGGTACTGGGAGGAGGTGACTAGTTGGTGGGTATACACTGTGATGCTCAGGTACGTGGAGGAGGTGACTGTGTGGTTATATCACTGTGAGCTCAAGGTATGTGGAGGAGGGACTACGTGGTGGTTATATCACTGTGTTGCTCAGGTACTGTGGAGGGAGGTGACTAGGTGGTTATAGCAACTGTGATGCTCAAGGTTCTGTGGAGGAGGTGACTAGTGGTGGATATACTGTGATGCTACAGTAATGGTGAGGAGGTGACTAGTGGTGGTTATATGCTGACAATTGGTGGTTATCACTGTGACTAGTGGTGGTTATATCACTGTGACTAGTGGTGGTTATATCACTGTGATGCTCCAGGGTACTGTGGACGGAGGTGACTAGTGGTGGTTTATATCACTGTGATGATTCCAGGTACTGTGGAGGAGGTGACTTAAGTGGTGGTTATTATCACTGTGATGCTCAGGTACTGATGGAGGAGGTGACTAGTGGTGGTTATATCACTGGATGACCAGGTACTGTGGAGGGGTGACTGAAGTGGTGGTTATATCTTGTGATGCTCAGGTACTGTGGAGGAGGTGACTAGTGGTGGTTATATCTGTGATGCTCCAGGTACTGTGGAGGTGACTAGTGGGGGTTATATCCACTGTGAGGTCCAGGTACTGTGGAGAGGTGACTAAGTTGTGGTATATCACTGTGAATAGTGTTGGTATGGACAAGAACCTGTACACCCTGCAGCACAAAGGGGACAAGTACCTCAGAAACTAAACGTATTTATGGCAAGCCTTTAGTGAGACTGTACCTCAGAACCTAACGTCTTCTGTTTTCTTTCCACTCTGGACTTGTACCACGACACCACAAGGCAGGCCATCCCAACTTTTTGCACTTGAAGGACGGCACCCTCCAACTGTGGCCCCAGCACCAACAGGAGGACACCGCCCAGACCAGGGAGACACCTCAACTGTGGCCCCAGCACAACAAAGGAGGACAACACGCCCAGACCAGTGAGACCACCTCAACTGTGGCCCCCAGCACACACAGGAGAACACCACCCCCAGACCAGTGAGACACCATCAACGGTGGCCCCAGCACCAACACAGGAGGACACCACCGACCAGACCAAGTGAGACACCTAACTGTGGCCCCAGCACCATACAGGAGGAGGAGGACACAGTGAGGACACCATCAACAGGACCTGAAGACGCCCCCTCCTTCCCGAAAGGAGTCTTATGCCCCCCCACATGCCTCCCACCCTGCAGCATGACTCACCCAGATATTCACTCAGGGCTGTTGAGCAGAGCAGCAGGCCCAAGCCCCCATAAACAACCCCCCCCCCCCAAGTAGGATCAGCATGATCAACTGCATTCTGTCTACGTTAATGTTCTGGGCCATAAACAACACAAAACAACACTAGACAATAATACAAATCTTTTAACTATCTCATCCTGGAATGTACCAGGTAGAGGTCATCTGCTTTGGATCTAACCTTTTGGCACCAACTTGTTGCGAGGTATACAAGAGAGCTGTATAGTCCAATCAATAAATACCGGTGGTGGGTATAGAGGAGAGGACACACTGGTTTGCCCTTAGGTTACAGAGAGTGGTAGTCCCATCCACCACACTACCAGGTCTGAACAGGGAGGAAGGGACTCAGGGGGGATGCTAATGGTTAGAGGAGACCTAACTCAATCTGATAGAGGGGACAAACACCTGCCTGGAGGTGGGACAGCATTCCCTCCCACATATGCCCCCTAGACACAACCATGAAAACACAACCAACACAAAACGGTCACAATCCTGCAGCTCTGCGCACGCTGGGTATGTAAATAGTCAAACGGTAGGATTCGAGTGGGGGGACGAATCAGATAGTAGGTAACATCCTTATAGCTCCATATCTCCTTGGCAGTACATGTAGATGGTAGTAGTTAGTACGGTAAGTAGTACTGTAGAACTTATCCCCTGACCTAAAACCCAGAGTTCTATCAGAGCGCGTTTCACAGTCAGCCACTGACACTATCAGGACCACAGCAGATCACAGTCTACTTGAACAGAGCAATACTTCAATGAT
>NW_024607980.1:10000-17500 GCF_018296145.1 Oncorhynchus tshawytscha
CACACACAGACCCAGGCACACACACACACACACACACACTCACACAACAAACACACACACACACACACACACACACACATACACAGGCCCAGGCACACACACACACACAGACCCAGGCACACACACACACACACACACTCACACAACAAACACACACACACACAGACACACACACACACACACAGACACAGGCACCATCTGTGTGTGTGTGTTTGACTCTAATCAACAACCAGACAGTGAGACATTGACATACAGACAGTAAGACATTGACAGACAGACAGTAAGACATTGACAGACAGACAGTAAGACATTGACAGACAGCCAGTGAGACATTGACAGACAGACAGTAAGACATTGACAGACAGACAGTAAGACATTGACAGACAGACAGACAGTAAGACATTGACAGACAGACAGACAGTAAGACATTGACAGACAGACAGTAAGACATTGACAGACAGACAGTAAGACATTGACAGACAGACAGCTGGATTCCACAGAGAGACAGTCTCTACTGCTGCTGCTGTCTGATGGCTGGATTCCACAGAGAGACAGTCTCTGCTGCTGCTGCTGTCTGATGACTGGATTCCACAGAGAGACAGTCTCTACTGCTGCTGCTGTCTGATGGCTGGATTCCACAGAGAGACAGTCTCTGCTGCTGCTGCTGTCTGATGACTGGATTCCACAGAGAGACAGTCTCTACTGCTGCTGCTGTCTGATGACTGGATTCCACAGAGAGACAGTCTCTGCTGCTGCTGCTGTCTGATGACTGGATTCCACAGAGAGACAGTCTCTGCTGCTGTCTGATGACTGGATTCCACAGAGAGACAGTCTCTACTGCTGCTGCTGTCATGCTCTG
This sequence comes from Oncorhynchus tshawytscha, assembly GCF_018296145.1. Lineage (NCBI taxonomy): Eukaryota > Metazoa > Chordata > Actinopteri > Salmoniformes > Salmonidae > Oncorhynchus > Oncorhynchus tshawytscha. The sequence goes on from NW_024607980.1 coordinate 10,860, forward strand.
ATGACTGAATCATTCTTTACTGTGTTTGAATCGCACACCACTTTGTTGTTGGTGTGTGTGTGTGTGTGTGTGTGTGTGTGTGTGTGTGTGTGTCTGTGTGTGTGTGTGTGTGTGTCTGTGTGTGTGTGTGTGTGTGTCTGTGTGTGTGTGTGATTCATCTCTGCATAGTGATCTTTGGCAGAAAATCAAAACCACTTGTATCAAACCCCTGGAGGAGAGAGAGTAGAGCGTGAGAGAGAGAGTAGAGAGAGAGAGTAGAGAGAGTAAAAGAGAGAGAAGAGAGAGAGAGAGAGAGAGAAGAGAGAGAGAAGCGAGAGAGAAAAGAGAGAGTGAGTAGAGAGAGAAAAGAGAGAGAGAAGAGAGAGAGAAGAGACAGATGAGAGAGAAAGAGAGGAGAGAGAGCAGGAAGAGAGTGATAAGAGTGAGAAGAGAAGAGAGAGAGAGAGACATCCTTCTAATTCCCTCTCTTTCAACCCCCATTCTTCCTCCATCTTCCATCCTTTTTCCCTCTCATCACCCTCTTCTCCCATTTCTCCTCTAAATTCTATGTTTCTAATTCATTCCCCTGATTCATTAGGGACGAAGAAACATAAATGAGCATCGTACCATCTGCAGCTCAACCCTCAGGCACAAACATGCCTCTCACTGAGAACAGCAGATAAACACTGGGTGTAGTAAAATCATCACATTAAATGAAAATACAAAAATACAGAGTCTGACTGTCTCTCTCGCTATGCTTCATTACACTTCCTTCATCTCTCTCTGTCTCTCTCTCTCTCTCTGTCTCTCTCTCTTCTCTCTGTCTCTCTCTGTCTCTCTCTCTCTGTCGCTCTGTCTTCCTCTCTCTCTCTCTCTCTCTCTCTACCTCTCTACCTGTCTACCTCTCTCTACCTCTCTACCTCTCTCTCTCTCTCTTTCTGTCTCTCTCGCTCTATCCTTTATTATCATCCCTCTCTGTCTTCCTGAATGTTGTGTTTTATTTTCAGATTTCAGCTGCTGACGTTACCAGGCTGCTCTGTATCTTTACTGTGACAGAGACAGAGAGACAGAGAAAGGGATGGAGAGAGGAGGGAGAGATGGAGAGAGGAGGGAGAGATGGAGAAAGTGATCGAGAGAGGTGGGAGAGATGGGGAGAGGAGGGAGAGATGGAGAAAGTGATCGAGAGAGGAGGGAGAGATGGAGAAAGCGATCGAGAGAGGAGGGAGAGATGGGGAGAGGAGGGAGAGATGGAGAGAGGAGGGAGAGATGGAGAAAGTGATCGAGAGAGGAGGGAGAGATGGGGAGAGGAGGGAGAGATGGAGAGAGGAGGGAGAGATGGAGAAAGTGATGGAGAGAGGAGGGAGAGATGGAGAGAGGAGGGATAGATGGAGAGAGGAGGGAGAGATGGAGAAAGTGATGGAGAGAGGAGGGAGAGATGGAGAGAGGAGGGAGAGATGGAGAGAGGAGGGAGAGATGGAGAAAGTGATGGAGAGATGGAGAAAGTGATGGAGAGAGGAGGGAGAGATGGGGAGAGGAGGGAGAGATGGAGAGAGGAGGGAGAGATAGAGAGAGGAGGGAGAGATGGAGAAAGTGATGGAGAGAGGAGGGAGAGATGGGGAGAGGAGGGAGAGATGGAGAGAGGAGGGAGAGATGGAGAAAGTGATGGAGAGAGGAGGGAGAGATGGAGAGAGGAGGGAGAGATGGAGAAAGTGATCGAGAGAGGAGGGAGAGATGGAGAGAGGGGGAGAGATGGAGAGAGGAGGGAGAGATGGAGAAAGTGATGGAGAGAGGAGGGAGAGATGGAGAAAGTGATGGAGAGGAGGGAGAGATGGGGAGAGGAGGGAGAGATGGAGAGAGGAGGGAGAGATGGAGAAAGTGATGGAGAGAGGAGGGAGAGATGGAGAGAGGAGGGAGAGATGGAGAAAGTGATCGAGAGAGGAGGGAGAGATGGAGAAAGTGATGAAGAGAGGAGGGAGAGATGGAGAGAGGAGGGAGAGATGGAGAAAGTGATGGAGAGAGCAGGGAGAGATGGAGAGAGGGGGAGAGATGGATAGAGGAGGGAGAGAGGAGCGAGACGAAGAGAGTTAGACGGAGAGAGACACAGAGAGAGAGAGAGAGAGACGGAGAGACAGCGATGGAGATGGAGGGGACATTAAACATTCAGTCCGTCTGTTCAAGACAGGAGACAAAGCATGGGAGAGAGAGAGAGAAAGTGTGAAGAAGAGAAATGAGACCTCTCAGGGAGGTAGGGAGGGAGGGAGGGAGGGAGGGAGGGAGGGAGGGAGTGAGGGAAGGAGGGAGGGAGGGAGGGAGGGGAGGGAGGGAGGGAGTGAGGGAGGGAGGGAGGGAGGGAAGGGAGGGAGGGAGGGAGGGAGGGAGTGAGTGAGGGAGGGAGGGAGGGAGGGAGGGAGGGAGGGAGGGAGGGAGGGAGGGAGGGAGGGAGGGAGGGAGGGAGGGAGGGAGGGAGGGAGGGAGGGAGGGAGGGAGGGGAGGGAGGGGGGTGGGAGGGAGGGAGGGAGGGGTAGTATAGGTTAGAGTAGGTAGTGAGGAAGTCCAGCCAACAGAGCGTTACTGTGTGAGGTCGTACTCTACAGATGTTACAGAACGAGTCACTGTCGAGGTTCAGGCCAATGTTCTTTACTCTCTGGGAGGAGGACACCGTGGGGTTGTCAACCATGTTGGAAAGGCCTCGGAGCGGGCAGGCCTTCACCCCGGAGGAAAAGCAGCTCCGTCTGGTTGAGGTTGAGCTTGAGGTGGTGGGCCGACATCCAAGCTAAGATATCTGCCAGGCACGTAGAGATGAATGTCGTCACCTGGGAGTCAGAAGAGGGGAAGGAGAACAGTAGTTTAGTGTCATCCGCATAGCAATGATTTCTTACCCTTATTTGACCAAGTAAGTTGACTGAGAACACGTTCTCATTTACAGCAACAACCTGTGGAATAGTTACAGGCGAGAGGAATGAGGGATGAATGAGCCAATAGGAAGCTGGGGATTAGGTGGTCATGATGGTATGAGGGCCGGATTGGGAATTTAAGCCGGGACGTCAGGGTTAACACCCCTACTCTTACGTTAAGTGCCGTGTGATCTTTAGTGACCACAGAGAGTCAGGACACCCGTTTTCAAGGTCCCATCCAAAAGACGGCACCTCACACAGGGGAAAGTCCTCAATCACTGCCCTGAATTGGAACGGGATTGTGGCTGGGGGTAGAGAAGGGGAGGATTTTGGGGGGGGGTGTCTTGGATGGTTGAAGAGCAGCTCTCAAAGGGGAACTGGGGGGCAGGGTCTTAGATGATTGGTGGCCTGGCGGAACTGGGGGGCAGGGTCTTAGATGATTGGTGGCCTGGCGGAACTGGGGGGCAGGGTCTTAGATAATTGGTGGCCTGGCGGTTGGGTGCCGGAGGCCGAGAGATCGAGCGACATCACTGACGGTAGATTGAATGTTTTAAAATTACGACACCATGGACATACTGTCTCTATAACACCATGGACATACTGTCTCTACTACAACATGGACATACTGTCTCTACAACACCATGGACATACTGTCTCTATAACACCATGGACATACTGTCTCTATAACACCATGGACATACTGTCTCTACAACACCATGGACATACTGTCTCTATAACACCATGGACATACTGTCTCTATAACACCATGGACATACTGTCTCTACAACACCATGGACACACACACACACACACACACACACACACACACACACACACACACACACACACACACACACACACACACACACACACTCATTCCACACACACACCACACACACAGAGTCCACACAAACAAACAAACAAACACACACACACACACACACTCATTCCACACACTCACACACACCACACAAAACACAAGTGTCTGTAGCTGGACCTAGGGTTGAACCCTGGTCTATATAATGGCAGTCAGCTCTGGGGTTGAACCCTGGTCTATATAATGGCAGTCAGCTCTGTAGCTGGGGTTGAACCCTGGTCTATATAATGGCAGTCAGCTCTGTAGCTGGGGTTGAACCCTGGTCTATATAATGGCAGTCAGCTCTGTGGTTGAACCCTGGTCTATATAATGGCAGTCAGCTCTGTGGTTGAACCCTGGTCTATATAATGGCAGTCAGCTCTGGGGTTGAACCCTGGTCTATATAATGGCAGTCAGCTCTGTGGTTGAACCCTGGTCTATATAATGGCAGTCAGCTCTGGGGTTGAACCCTGGTCTATATGATAACAGTCAGCTCTGTAGCTGGGGTTGAACCCTGGTCTATATAATGGCAGTCAGCTCTGTAGCTGGGGTTGAACCCTGGTCTACATAATGGCAGTCAGCTCTGGGGTTGAACCCTGGTCTATATAATGGCAGTCAGCTCTGTAGCTGGGGTTGAACCCTGGTCTACATAATGGCAGTCAGCTCTGGGGTTGAACCCTGGTCTATATAATGGCAGTCAGCTCTGGGGTTGAACCCTGGTCTATATAATGGCAGTCAGCTCTGTAGCTGGGGTTGAACCCTGGTCTATATGATAACAGTCGGCTCTGGGGTTGAACCCTGGTCTATATAATGGCAGTCAGCTCTGTGGTTGAACCCTGGTCTATATAATGGCAGTCAGCTCTGGGGTTGAACCCTGGTCTATATAATAACAGTCAGCTCTGTAGCTGGGGTTGAACCCTGGTCTATATAATAACAGTCAGCTCTGTAGCTGGGGTTGAACCCTGGTCTATATAATGGCAGTCAGCTCTGTGGTTGAACCCTGGTCTATATAATGGCAGTCAGCTCAGTCCACTGCATCCCATCCACATGTTCAAACTTCGCATTTTGCAGAGAGACTGTGAGAGCTTGTTGACACACACACACACACACACACAGTCACACAGACTGTTCAAAGACACTGGTACAAGGCAAAACTTCCATTGACATCAATGCAGTGTGTGTGTGTGTGTATGTATGTGTGTATATGTGTGTATATGTGTGTATGTGTGTATGTGTGTATGTGTGTGTGTAGTGTGAGGCACTGCATTACAGAAACCATCCTATTCTCCCTAAATCAGGACATCGCACAGACGGATACTCACAGCTGAGGGAGGGAGGGAGGGAGAGAGAGAGGGAGGGAAGGAGAGAGGGAGGGAGGGAGGGAGGGAGGGAGGGTGGGAGGGAAGGAAGGAAGGGAAGGAGGGAAGGAAGGACGAAGTGAGATTAAGAGACAAAGGGAGGGAGGGAGGGAGGGAGGGAGGGAGGAAGAGAGGGGGAGGGAGGGAGGGAGGGAGGGAGGGAGGGAGGGAGGGAGGGAGGGAGGGAGGGAGGGAGGGAGGGAGGGAGGGAGGGAGGGAGGGAGGGAGGGAGGGAGGGAGGGAGGGAGGGAGGGAAGGAAGGAAGGGAAGGAAGGAAGGGAAGGAAAGAAGGACGAAGTGAGATTAAGAGACAAAGGGAGGGAGGGAGGGAGAGAGGGAGGGAGGGCGGGAGGGAGGGAGACAAAGAGACAGAGAGACAAAGAGACAAAGAGACAGAGAGACAAAGAGACAGAGAGACAAAGAGACAGAGAGACAAAGAGACAGAGAGACAAAGAGACAGAGACAGAGAGACAGAGAGACAGAGAGACAGAGAGACAGAGAGACAGAGAGACAGAGAGACAGAGAGACAGAGAGACAGAGAGACAAAGATACAAAGAGACAGAGAGACAGAGAGACAGAGAGACAGAGAGACAAAGATACAGAGAGACAGAGAGACAGAGTGAGGGAGAAGAAATGAACAGATCATCAGTGTCAACAGCAAAAAAAAAAGAACCTCCTCTGCATCTCATAAACAACTTGTACATTTCCTCAATGGAAACAATGTCATATTGGCTTTTTACCAAAATTACCGTACGACAGACCACATATTCACCCTGATATTGACAAACAAACCAAAACGTTTCCTCTGTCTATTTCAAAAAAGCCTTCGACTCCAATTGGCAAATTGATGGGGTGTGGGAAAAGCATAAGACATTATTAAAATCGAAAGTATTCACCCCCTTTCCTATTTTGTTGCCTGGAATTAAAATAGATCGATTTTTTTCTTTTTTGGGGGTCAACATCCCTTTAAAGACGCAAAGTATTTTTAGTTGTGAAACAAACAAGAAAAAATCTGATCTTGAGCGTTCACAACTATTCAAAGTCACTTTGTAGAGCCTTTTGCTGATAGTCTCTTGGTTTCTATAAGCTTGGCACATCTAACCACTGGGATTTTCTTCAAGGCAAAACTGTTCAAGTTGAATGAGAAAAGGAAAGCTGTGACTATGTACAGACTCAGTGAGCATAGCCTTGCTATTGAGAAAGGCCGCCGTAGACAGACATGGCTCTCAAGAGAAGACAGGCTATGTGCTCACTGCCCACAAAATGAGGTGAAAACTGAGCTGCACTTCCTAACCTCCTGCCCAATGTATGACCATATGAGAGACATATTTCCCTCAGATTACACAGATCCACAAAGAATTAATTAATTAATTACTTGACACCTTGGAAAGTATTAACAAAAAAACAGAGCAAACTAGAATGCTATTTGGCCCTAAACAGAGAGTACACAGCGGCAGAATACCTGACCACTGTGACTGACCCAAACTTAAGGACTTAAGGAAAGCTTTGACTATGTACAGACTCAGTGAGCATAGCCTTGCTATTGAGAAAGGC
>NW_024607980.1:20000-35000 GCF_018296145.1 Oncorhynchus tshawytscha
CCTCTCTCTTTCTCCTCTCCTCCTCTCCTCTCTCTTTCTCCTATCCTCCACTCCTCTCTTCCTCTCCTCTCTCTTTCTCCTCTCCTCCTCTCCTCCTCTCCTCCCCTCTTCCTCTCCTCTCTCTTTCCCCTCTCCTCCTCTCCTCTCTTCCTCCCCTCTTCCTCTCCTCTCTCTTTCTCCTCTCCTCCTCTCCTCCCCTCCTCCCCTCTTTCTCTCCTCTCTCTTTCTCTCCTCTCCTCTCTCCTCTCCTCCCCTCATTTTATCTCCTATTTTCCATCATCTATAAACCATTGTCTATCCTCTCTCCTCCTCTCCTCCCCTCCTCCCCTCTTCCTCTCCTCTCTCCTCCTCTCCTCCCCTCCTCCCCTCTTTCTCTCCTTCCCTCTTCCTCTCCTCTACTCCTCCTCTCCTCACCTCCTCCCCTCCTCCACCTCTTCCTCTCCTCCTCTCCTCCCCTTTTCCTCCGCTCCTCCCCTCCTCTTCCTCCCTCCCTTCCTCACGTCTCTGTTTTCTCTCTTTCTACTTTTCTCCTCTCTATGAACCAGCCTATTTCTATTTCTAGCCTTCCCCCCTTATCCCTTGAGTTCCCCATTTACCCTGCTCTCATTCTCTCTCCTATTCCTCTCCTCTTCCCCATTTACCCTGCTCTCATTCTCTCTCCTCTTCCTCTCCTCTTCCCCATTTACCCTGCTCTCATTCTCTCTCCTCTTCCTCTCCTCTTCCCCATTTACCCTGCTCTCATTCTCTCTCCTCTTCCTCTCCTCTTCCCCATTTACCCTGCTCTCATTCTCTCTCCTCTCTCCTCTTCCTCTCCTCTTCCCCATTTACCCTGCTCTCATTCTCTCTCCTCTTCCTCTCCTCTTCCCCATTTACCCTGCTCTCATTCTCTCTCCTCTTCCTCTCCTCTTCCCCATTTACCCTGCTCTCATTCTCTCTCCTCTTCCTCTCCTCTTCCCCATTTACCCTGCTCTCATTCTCTCTCCTCTCTCCTCTTCCTCTCCTCTTCCCCATTTACCCTGCTCTCATTCTCTCTCCTCTTCCTCTCCTCTTCCCCATTTACCCCGCTCTCATTCTCTCTCCTCTTCCTCTCCTCTTCCCCATTTACCCCGCTCTCATTCTCTCCTCCTCTTCCTCTCCTCTTCCACATTTACCCCGCTCTCATTCTCTCTCCTCTTCCTCTCCTCTTCCCCATTTACCCTGCTCTCATTCTCTCTCCTCTTCCTCTCCTCTTCCCCATTTACCCCACTCTCATATTCTCTCTCCTCTTCCTCTCCTCTTCCTCTCCTCTTCCCCATTTACCCTGCTCTCATTCTCTCTCCTCTCCTTCCTCTCCTCTTCCTCTCCTCTTCCCCATTTACCCTGCTCTCATTCTCTCTCCTCTTCCTCTCCTCTTCCCCATTTACCCCACTCTCATATTCTCTCTCCTCTTCCTCTCCTCTTCCTCTCCTCTTCCCCATTTACCCTGCTCTCATTCTCTCTCCTCTCCTCCTCTTCCTCTCCTCTTCCCCATTTACCCTGCTCTCATTCTCTCTCCTCTTCCTCTCCCCTTCACCATTTACCCTGCTCTCATTCTCTCTCCTCTTCCTCTCCTCTTCCCCATTTACCCTGCTCTCATTCTCTCTCCTCTTCCTCTCCTCTTCACCATTTACCCTGCTCTCATTCTCTCTCCTCTTCCTCTCCTCTTCCCCATTTACCCTGCTCTCATTCTCTCTCCTCTCCTCTTCCTCTCCCTTCACCATTTACCCTGCTCTCATTCTCTCTCCACTCCTCTTCCTCTCCTCTTCCCCATTTACCCTGCTCTCATTCTCTCTCCTCTTCCTCTCCCCTTCACCATTTACCCTGCTCTCATTCTCTCTCCTCTCCTCTTCCTCTCCTCTTCCCCATTTACCCTGCTCTCATTCTCTCTCCTCTTCCTCTCCCTTCACCATTTACCCTGCTCTCATTCTCTCTCCTCTCCTCTTCCTCTCCTCTTCCCCATTTACCCTGCTCTCATTCTCTCTCCTCTTCCTCTCCCTTCACCATTTACCCTGCTCTCATTCTCTCTCCTCCTCTTCCTCTCCTCTTCCCCATTTACCCTGCTCTCATTCTCTCTCCTCTTCCTCTCCTCTTCCCCATTTACCCTGCTCTCATTCTCTCCTCCTCTCCTCTTCCCCATTTACCCTGCTCTCATTCTCTCTCCTCTTCCTCTCCTCTTCCCCATTTACCCTGCTCTCATTCTCTCTCCTCTTCCTCTCCTCTTCCCCATTTACCCTGCTCTCATTCTCTCTCCTCTCCTCTTCCTCTCCTCTTCACCATTTACCCTGCTCTCATTCTCTTTCCTCTTCCTCTCCTCTTCCCCATTTACCCTGCTCTCATTCTCTCTCCTCTCTCCTCTTCCTCTCCTCTTCCCCATTTACCCTGCTCTCATTCTCTCTCCTCTTCCTCTCCTCTTCCCCATTTACCCCGCTCTCATTCTCTCTCCTCTTCCTCTCCTCTTCCCCATTTACCCCGCTCTCATTCTCTCCTCCTCTTCCTCTCCTCTTCCACATTTACCCCGCTCTCATTCTCTCTCCTCTTCCTCTCCTCTTCCCCATTTACCCTGCTCTCATTCTCTCTCCTCTTCCTCTCCTCTTCCCCATTTACCCCACTCTCATATTCTCTCTCCTCTTCCTCTCCTCTTCCTCTCCTCTTCCCCATTTACCCTGCTCTCATTCTCTCTCCTCTCCTTCCTCTCCTCTTCCTCTCCTCTTCCCCATTTACCCTGCTCTCATTCTCTCTCCTCTTCCTCTCCTCTTCCCCATTTACCCCACTCTCATATTCTCTCTCCTCTTCCTCTCCTCTTCCTCTCCTCTTCCCCATTTACCCTGCTCTCATTCTCTCTCCTCTCCTCCTCTTCCTCTCCTCTTCCCCATTTACCCTGCTCTCATTCTCTCTCCTCTTCCTCTCCCCTTCACCATTTACCCTGCTCTCATTCTCTCTCCTCTTCCTCTCCTCTTCCCCATTTACCCTGCTCTCATTCTCTCTCCTCTTCCTCTCCTCTTCACCATTTACCCTGCTCTCATTCTCTCTCCTCTTCCTCTCCTCTTCCCCATTTACCCTGCTCTCATTCTCTCTCCTCTCCTCTTCCTCTCCCCTTCACCATTTACCCTGCTCTCATTCTCTCTCCACTCCTCTTCCTCTCCTCTTCCCCATTTACCCTGCTCTCATTCTCTCTCCTCTTCCTCTCCCCTTCACCATTTACCCTGCTCTCATTCTCTCTCCTCTCCTCTTCCTCTCCTCTTCCCCATTTACCCTGCTCTCATTCTCTCTCCTCTTCCTCTCCCCTTCACCATTTACCCTGCTCTCATTCTCTCTCCTCTCCTCTTCCTCTCCTCTTCCCCATTTACCCTGCTCTCATTCTCTCTCCTCTTCCTCTCCCCTTCACCATTTACCCTGCTCTCATTCTCTCTCCTCCTCTTCCTCTCCTCTTCCCCATTTACCCTGCTCTCATTCTCTCTCCTCTTCCTCTCCTCTTCCCCATTTACCCTGCTCTCATTCTCTCCTCCTCTCCTCTTCCCCATTTACCCTGCTCTCATTCTCTCTCCTCTTCCTCTCCTCTTCCCCATTTACCCTGCTCTCATTCTCTCTCCTCTTCCTCTCCTCTTCCCCATTTACCCTGCTCTCATTCTCTCTCCTCTCTCCTCTTCCTCTCCTCTTCACCATTTACCCTGCTCTCATTCTCTTTCCTCTTCCTCTCCTCTTCCCCATTTACCCTGCTCTCATTCTCTCTCCTCTTCCTCTCCTCTTCACCATTTACCCTGCTCTCATTCTCTCTCCTCTTCCTCTCCTCTTCCCCATTTACCCCGCTCTCATTCTCTCCTCCTCTTCCTCTCCTCTTCCCCATTTACCCTGCTCTCATTCTCTCCTCCTCTTCCTCTCCTCTTCCCCATTTACCCTCCTCTCATTCTCTCTCCTCTTCCTCTCCTCTTCCCCATTTACCCCGCTCTCATTCTCTCTCCTCCCTCCTCCTCTTCCTCTCCTCCCCTCTCCCCCTCCCATCTCTCTCATTATTGGCTATTGACATGAGAAACATATGTTTATATTGAAAAAAAAAATCACAACAACAACAAAACAAAAGGAAAACAAATTGTAGAAATGATGTAAACATCAAGAAAAGGTTTCTCTCTCTCCTTGGCTAAGCAGGTATCAGGAGATCAGACCTCTCACCAGGACTATATAGAGATACAGGTATCAGACCTCTCATCAGGACTATAGAGATACAGGTATCAGACCTCTCATCAGGACTATAGAGATACAGGTATCAGACCTCTCATCAGGACTATAGAGATACAGGTATCAGACCTCTCATCAGGACCATAGAGATACAGGTATCAGACCTCTCATCAGGACTATAGAGATACAGGTATCAGACCTCTCATCAGGACTATAGAGATACAGGTATCAGACCTCTCATCAGGACTATAGAGATACAGGTATCAGACCTCTCATCAGGACTATAGAGATACAGGTATCAGACCTCTCATCAGGACTATAGAGATACAGGTATCAGACCTCTCAACAGGACTATAGAGATACAGGAGATCAGACCTCTCATCAGGACTATAGAGATACAGGTATCAGACCTCTCATCAGGACTATAGAGATACAGGTATCAGACCTCTCATCAGGACTATAGAGATACAGGTATCAGACCTCTCACCAGGACTATAGAGATACAGGAGGAGATCAGACCTCTCATCAGGACTATAGAGATACAGGTATCAGACCTCTCATCAGGACTATAGAGATACAGGTATCAGACCTCTCACCAGGACTATAGAGATACAGGTATCAGACCTCTCATCAGGACTATAGAGATACAGGTATCAGACCTCTCATCAGGACTATAGAGATACAGGTATCAGACCTCTCATCAGGACTATAGAGATACAGGTATCAGACCTCTCATCAGGACTATAGAGATACAACAGGAGATCAGACCTCTCATCAGGACTATAGAGATACAGGTATCAGACCTCTCATCAGGACTATAGAGATACAGGAGATCAGACCTCTCATCAGGACTATAGAGATACAGGTATCAGACCTCTCATCAGGACTATAGAGATACAACAGGAGATCAGACCTCTCATCAGGACTATAGAGATACAGGTATCAGACCTCTCATCAGGACTATAGAGATACAGGAGATCAGACCTCTCATCAGGACTATAGAGATACAGGTATCAGACCTCTCATCAGGACTATAGAGATACAGGAGATCAGACCTCTCACCAGGACTATAGAGATACAGGTATCAGACCTCTCATCAGGACTATAGAGATACAGGAGATCAGACATCTCACCAGGACTATAGAGATACAGGAGATCAGACCTCTCATCAGGACTATAGAGATACAACAGGTATCAGACCTCTCATCAGGACTATAGAGATACAGGTATCAGACCTCTCATCAGGACTGTAGAGATACAGGAGATCCGGGTGTGGTTTGATGGGATTTGTGCGTGTGAATGCGATTTTATGTGCGTGTGTTTTTGAGCGTGCGTTTTCGTCTTTGTGTATATGTGTGTGTGTGTGTGTGTGTGTGTGTGTGTGTGTGTGTGTGTGTGTGTGTGTGTGCTGTATTGGTGCCATAGAAGGATGTAGGTCTTTAACTGCCTCACTGGCTAAGTGGGACATTCAGAATAACTCTTCTACCACTCAGCTGGCCTGCAAGGACACGGAAACCAACACACACAAATACGCACGGACACACACACACACACACACGCACACACACCCATACATATACACACACACACCAACCAGGGACACCAGAACTCATCTATAGTCCCAACCAGGGACACCAGAACTCATCTATAGTCCAACCAGGGACACCAGAACTCATCTATAGTCCAACCAGGGACACCAGAACTCATCTATAGTCCCAACCAGGGACACCAGAACTCATCTATAGTCCCAACCAGGGACACCAGAACTCATCTATAGTCCCAACCAGGGACACCAGAACTCATCTATAGTCCAACCAGGGACACCAGAACTCATCTATAGTCCAACCAGGGACACCAGAACTCATCTATAGTCCCAACCAGGGACACCAGAACTCATCTATAGTCCAACCAGGGACACCAGAACTCATCTATAGTCCCAACCAGGGACACCAGAACTCATCTATAGTCCAACCAGGGACACCAGAACTCATCTATAGTCCCAACCAGGGACACCAGAACTCATCTATAGTCCCAACCAGGGACACCAGAACTCATCTATAGTCCCAACCAGGGACTATTTATATACTATATATATACAGGGGTGGGGAGACTATATATATACAGGGGGGGAGACTATATATACAGACTATATATATACAGGGGGAGGGGAGACTATATATATACAGGGGAGGGGAGAGACTATATATACAGGGGAGGGGAGACTATATATATACAGGGGGAGGGGAGACTATATACAGGGGGATATATATACATGGGGAGGGGAGACTATATATATATACAGGGGAGGGGAGACTATATATATACAGGGGGGGGAGACTCTATATATATACAGGGGAGACTATATATATATATACAGGGGGAGGGGAGACTATATATATACAGGGGAGGGGAGGGAGACTATATATATACAGGGGTGGGGAGACTATATATACAGGGGAGGGGAGACTATATATATATACAGGGGGAGGGGAGACTATATATATATACAGGGGAGGGGAGACTATATATATACAGGGGGGGGAGACTATATATATATACAGGGGGAGGGGAGACTATATATATACAGGGGGGGAGACTATATATATACAGGGGGGGGGAGACTATATATATACAGGGGAGGGGAGACTATATATATACAGGGGAGGGGAGACTATATATATATACAGGGGAGGGGAGACTATATATATATATACAGGGGGACTATATATATACAGGGGGGAGACTATATATATACAGGGGGAGGGGAGACTATATATATACATGGGGAGGGGGAGACTACTATATATACAGGGGAGGGAGACTATATATATATGGGGAGGGGAGACTATATATATACAGGGGGAGGGGAGACTATATATATACAGGGGGAGGGAGGAGATATATATATACAGGGGGAGGGGAGACTATATATATATATACAGGGGGAGGGGAGACTATATATATACAGGGGAGGAGACTATATATATACAGGGGGGGGAGACTATATATATACAGGGGGAGGGGAGACTATATATACAGGGGGGGAGGAGACTATATATATACAGGGGGGGGGGAGACTATATATATATATACAGGGGGAGGGAGACTATATATATACAGGGGAGGAGACTATATATATATACAGGGGAGGGAGACTATATATATACAGGGGGAGGATATATACAGGGGGAGGGAGATATATATATACAGGGAGACTATATATACAGGGGAGGGAGACTATATATATACAGGGGGAGGGAGACTATATATATATACAGGGGAGGGGAGACTATATATATACAGGGGAGGGGAGACTATATATATATACAGGGGGGGGAGACTATATATATACAGGGGGAGGGGGACTATATATATACAGGGGAGGGAGACTATATATATACAGGGGAGGGGAGACTATATATACAGGGGGAGGGGAGACTATATATATATACAGGGGGGGGAGACTATATATATATATACAGGGGGAGGGGAGACTATATATATACAGGGGGAGGGAGACTATATATATACAGGGGGGGAGACTATATATATATACAGGGGTGGGGAGACTATATATACAGGGGGAGGGGAGATATATATATACAGGGGGAGGGAGACTATATATATACAGGGGGAGGGGAGACTATATATATACAGGGGGGGGGAGACTATATATATACAGGGGGGAGGGAGATATATATATATACAGGGGGAGGAGACTATATATATACAGGGGTGGGGAGACTATATATATAGGGGTGGGGAGACTATATATACACAGGGGAGGGGAGACTATATATATATACAGGGGGGGAGACTATATATATACAGGGGGGGGGAGACTATATATATACAGGGGTGGGGAGATTATATATATACAGGGGGTGAGGAGACTATATATATATATACAGGGGGGGGAGACTATATATATATACAGGGGGAGGGAGACTATATATATATATAGGGGGAGGAGACTATATATATACAGGGGAGGGAGACTATATATATATATATAGGGGGTGAGGAGACTATATATATACAGGGGGGGGGAGACTATATATATACAGGGGGTGGGGAGACTATATATATATACAGGGGATGGGGAAGACTATATATATACAGGGGGTGGGGAGACTATATATATACAGGGGGTGGGGAGACTATATATATATACAGGGGTGGGGAGACTATATATATACAGGGGGAGGGGGAGGACTATATATATATATATACAGGGGGAGGGGAGACTATATATATATATACAGGGGGTGGGGAGACTATATATACAGGGGTGGGGAGACTATATATATACAGGGGGTGAGGAGACTATATATATATATACAGGGGGAGGGAGACTATATATATATATATACAGGGGGAGGGAGACTATATATATACAGGGGGAGGAGACTATATATATACAGGGGGGGGAGACTATATATATATATATACAGGGAGAGGGAGACTATATATATATATATATATATACAGGGGGTGGGAGACTATATATATATATATCTATATATATACAGGGGAGGGAGACTATATATATATATATACAGGGGATATATAGGAGATTTATATATATATATATATATACAGGGTGAGGAGACTATATTAACATATATATATATACAGGGGGTGAGGAGACTATATATATATATACAGGGGGTGGGGGACTATATATATACAGGGGTGGGTAGACTATATATATACAGGGGTGAGGGAGACTATATATATATATACAGGGGTGGGGAGACTATATATATATATACAGGGGGGGAGACTATATATATACAGGGGGGGTAGACTATATATATATACAGGGGAGACTATATATATACAGGGGGTGGGAGACTATATATATATACAGGGGGGAGGAGGGAGATATATATATATATATATATATATATACAGGGGGAGACAATATATATATATACAGGGGGTGGGAAGACTATATATATACAGGTGGTGAGGAGACTATATATACACAGGGGAGGGGAGACTATATATACAGGGGTGGGGAGACTATATATACAGGGGTGAGGGACTATATATATATATAGACTATATATATATATACAGGGGTGGGAGACTATATATATATATATATATATATACAGGAGTGAGGAGACTATATTAACATGGGGTATATATATATATATACAGGGGTGAGGAGACTATATATATATACAGGGGTGGGGAGACTATATATATACAGGGGTGGGAGACTATATATATACAGGGGGTGAGGAGACTATATATATACAGGGGTGAGGAGACTATATATATATACAGGGGAGGAGACTATATATATATATATATACAGGGGGGGGAGACTATATATATATATAGGGGTGAGAAGACTATATATATATGGGAGATATATATATACTGGGGGTGGGGAGACTATATATATATATACTAGGGGTGGGGAGACTATATATATATAGGGGATGAGAAGACTATATATATACAGGGGTGGGGAGACTATATATATACTGGGGGTGGGGAGACTATATATATATACAGGGGGTGGGGAGACTATATATATACAGGGGGAGGGGAGACTATATATATATACAGGGGTGGGGAGACTATATATACAGGGGGTGGAGAGACTATATATATACAGGGGGTGAGGACACTATACTATATATATACAGGGGAGGGGAGGGGGGAGGGAGACTATATATATACAGGGGGTGGGGAGACTATATATATACAGGGGTGGGTAGACTATATATATATACAGGGGGTGGGGAGACTATATATATATACAGGGTGAGGGGAGAATATATATATATACAGGGGGTGGGAGACTATATATATATACAGGGGGTGGGGAGACTTTATATATACAGGGGGGGTGGGGAGACTATATATATACAGGGGGAGGGGAGACTATATATATATACAGGGGTGGAGAGACTATATATATATATATATATATACAGGGAGAGGGGAGACTATATATATACATATATATATATATATATATATATATACAGGGTGAGGTGAGACTATATATATATATATATACAGGGGGTGGGAGACTATATATATATATCTATATATATATACAGGGGGGGGGAGACTATATATATATATATTTTATATATATATATATATATATATATATATATATATATATACAGGGGGAGAGGAGACTATATTAACAGGGGTGGAGAGACTATATATATACAGGGGTGAGGAGACTATATATATATATATACAGGGGTGGGAGACTATATATATACAGGGGTGGGGAGACTATATATACAGGGGTGAGGAGACTATATATATACACAGGGGGGGAGACTATATATATACAGGGGTGGGGAGACTATATATACACAGGGGAGTGGAGACTATATATATACAGGGGGAGATATATATACAGGGGTGGGGAGACTATATATATACAGGGGTGGGGAGATTATATATACAGGGGTGAGGAGACTATATATATATGCAGGGGGAGGAGACTATATATATATATACAGGGGAGGGGAGACTATATATATATATATAGGGGGTGAGGAGACTATATATATACAGGGGTGGGGAGACTATATATATATATAGGGGTGAGAAGACTATATATATACAGGGGGTGGGGAGACTATATATATACTGGGGTGGGGAGACTATATATATACAGGGGTGGGGAGACTATATATATACAGGGGGTGGGAGACTATATATATATATAGGGGGTGAGGAGACTATATATATATATACAGGGGTGGGGAGACTATATATATACTGGGGTGGGGAGACTATATATATACAGGGGGTGGGGAGACTATATATACAGGGGGTGGGGAGACTATATATATACCGGGGGGTAGGGAGACTATATAGACAGGGGAGGGGAGACTATATATATAAAGGGGGCGGGGAGACTATATATATAAAGGGGTGGGAGACTATATATATATACAGGGGAGGGAGACTATATATATATAGGGGGTGAGGAGACTATATATATACAGGGGGTGGGAGACTATATATATACAGGGGGTGGGGAGACTATATATATATAGGGGTGGGGAGACTATTATATACAGGGGTGGGGAGACTATATATATACTGGGGGTGGGGAGACTATATATATATATATAGGGGGTGAGGGAGACTATATATATATAGGGGGTGGGGAGACTATATATATATATACAGGGGGTGGAAGACTATATATATACAGGGGTGGGAGACTATATATACAGGGGGTGGGGAGACTATATATATACAGGGGTGGGGAGACTATACAGTAAAAGCACATTCAGAAATATTCAGACCCCTTTGGCTTTTTCCACATTACGTTACAGCCTCATTCATACAGCCTAAAAGGGATTGTATATGAACACAGTCATGATTATATGACAAGTTGCTTGAATAACTTAATATCGCTCAAATTGAGAACACCTGGTTTTGAGCATTTGAGAGAGACAGAGAGAGAAAGAGAGAGAGAGAGAGACAGAGAGAGACAGAGAGAGAGAGAGAGAGAGAAAGAGACAGAAGAGAGAAAGAGCGAGAGAGAGAGAGAGAGAGAGAGAAAGAGACAGAGAGAGAGAGAGAGAGAGAAGAGAGACAGAGAGAGAGAGAGAGAGAGAGAGAGAGAGAGAGAGAGAGAGAGAAAGAGACAGAGAGAGAGAGAAAGAGCGAGAGAGAGAGAGAGAAAGAGGAGAGAGAGGGAGAGAGAGAGAGAGGGAGAGGGAGAGGTGAGGAGGAGAGAAGTGCTGACACAGTTAAAGCCGTAGTAAAGTGTAAGAAGGAAGAGAATGAGAGAGACTATTAAACTAAATTACATGGATGGATAGATGGACTAATCCTAATGTAGTGGGATGTCTACACACACACACACACACACACACTCTCTATCTCCTTCTGCAGGTCCAGCTGTGTTGGCGTCTGTTCTCTGGGCTGTAAACACTCTGGTGCATCTTGGGACAGACAGAGAGGATCGTGGGTAAAGGATAGAGGCCACAGGCTTTCTTTTCCTAAATCATTAATTCATTCATGTACATATAAATAACAAAGGATTCAACATAAAAAACTGTTTTTCCTACAAGACATTTAAGATCTGATGTGACCATTTGTTTAGATCTGGGATCTCCATCTTTACTTCCTGTCTTCTCAAACTCACTCCATCTTTACTTCCTGTGTTCTTAAACTCACTCCATCTTTACTTCCTGTGTTCTCAACCTCAAACTCACTCCATCTTTACTTCCTGTGTTCTTAAACTCACTCCATCTTTACTTCCTGTCTTCTCAAACTCACTCCATCTTTACTTCCTGTGTTCTTAAACTCACTCCATCTTTACTTCCTGTGTTCTTAAACTCACTCCATCTTTACTTCCTGTCTTCTTCAAACTCACTCCATCTTTACTTCCTGTGTTCTCAAACTCACTCCATCTTTACTTCCTGTCTTCTCAAACTCACTCCATCTTTACTTCCTGTCTTCTCAAACTCACTCCATCTTTACTTCCTGTGTTCTTAAACTCACTCCATCTTTACTTCCTGTGTTCTTAAACTTCCATCTTTAACTTCCTGTGTGATTAAACTCACTCCATCTTTACTTCCTGTCTTCTCAAACTCACTCCATCTTTACTTCCTGTCTTCTCAAACTCACTCCATCTTTACTTCCTGTGTTCTTAAACTCACTCCATCTTTACTTCCTGTGTTCTTAAACTCACTCCAACTTTACTTCCGGTCTTTGCTTCCTGTTTTTAAGATCTGATGTGATGTGACCATTAGATCTCAGATTCAGGTGGGTGGAGACCTCCATATACAGGGGAGGGGAGACTATCAGTGGGTGGAATGAAGCCGATCTGATGTTGATCTGATCTGATGTTGATCGATCTGATCTTTTCTCTCTGTCCTCTCCTCCATTCCTTCCTGTTTTCTCTCTGTCCTCTCCTCCATTCCTTCCTGTTTTCTCTCTGTCCTCTCCTCCATTCCTTCCTGTAATTCTCTCTGTCCTCTCCTCCATTCCTTCCTGTTTTCTCTCTGTTCTCTCCTCCATTCCTTCCTGTTTTCTCTCTGTCCTCTCCTCCATTCCTTCCTGTTTTCTCTCTGTCCTCTCCTCCATTCCTTCCTGTTTTCTCTCTGTCCTCTCCTCCATTCCTTCCTGTTTTACAACATGTCACCCAGTGCCATTATTCTCTGTCCTCTCCTCCATTCATTTAAAACCTATTTTCTAAAACATGTCACCATTATTAAATCATCTACAACATGTCCATTATTCCATTAAAACTTCACCTAGTGCCATTATTTCTCATGTCACCATTATTAAATCTATCATCTAGACTCACCCAGTGCCATTATTAAATTCCTGTTTAAATCATCTCTGTCACCATTATTAAATCTCTCCAATTCCTTCCTGTTTTCTAAACTCACCATTATTAAATCCTAAAACATGTCACCTTAAATCATTAAAACATGTCACCTGTTTAAATCATCTAAAACATGTCACCATTATTAAATCATCTACAACATGTCACCATTATTAAATCATTCAACTTCCATTGTAAATCATCTAAAACTGTCCATTATTAAATCATCTACAACATGTCCATTATTAAATCTCTACAACAGACCATTATTAAATCATCTACAACATGTCACCATTAGTAAATCATTTAGGACATGTCACCATTATTAAACATCTAAAACATGTCACCATTATTAAATCAAAACATGTCACCATTATTAAATCATCTACAACATGTCACCATTATTAAACACTAAAAGTGCCATTATTAAATCATCTAAAACATGTCACCATTATTAAATCATCTAAAACATGTCACCATTATTAAATCATCCATGTGCCATTATTAAATCATCTACAACATGTCACCATTATTAAATCATCTAAAACATGTCACCATTATTAAATCATCTACAACATGTCACCATTATTAAATCATCTACAACATGTCACCATTATTAAATCATCTAAAACATGTCACCATTATTAAATCATCTAAATCAACATGTCACCATTATTAAATCATCTAAAACATGTCACCATTATTAAATCATCTATCTAAAACATGTCACCATTATTAAATCATCTAAAACATGTGACAAGGCACATCGGGCTGCTAAATCGATCAGAGTGGCGATATTCCACCCATTATTTGTGTCGAAACGCAGAACAACGCAGAACAACGCAAAACAACGCAGAACAACGCAGAACAACGCAGAACAACTCAGAACAACGCAGAACAGAAGGACTTTTGTATAATGGCTTTAATAGTCTTAATAATGGCATCCTTTAATAGTCTTAATGAAGGCATCCTTTAATAGTCTTAATAAAGGCATCCTTTAATAGTCTTAAGGCATCCTTTAATAGTCTTAAGGCATCCTTTAATAGTCTTAATAAAGGCATCCTTTAATAGTCTTAAGGCATCCTTTAATAGTCTTAATAAAGGCATCCTTTAATAGTCTTAAGGCATCCTTTAATAGTCTTAATAAAGGCATCCTTTAATAGTCTTAAGGCATCCTTTAATAGTCTTAAGGCATCCTGTAATAGTCTTAATGAAGGCATCCTTTAATAGTCTTAAGGCATCCTTTAATAGGCATCCTTTAATAGTCTTAATAAAGGCATCCTTTAATAGTCTTAAGGCATCCTTTAATAGTCTTAATAAAGGCATCCTTTAATAGTCTTAATAAAGGCATCCTTTAATAGTCTTAATGAAGGCATCCTTTAATAGTCTTAATAAAGGCATCCTTTAATAGTCTTAATAAAGGCATCCTTTAATAGTCTTAATAAAGGCATCCTTTAATAGTCTTAATA
>NW_024607980.1:40000-43726 GCF_018296145.1 Oncorhynchus tshawytscha
GGAGCGGTTTGAGAGCTCTTAAAGGCTAGGCAGCCCCTCCTACTTTCCATGGTAAAGGCTGGGCAGCCCCTCCTACTTTCCATGGTAAAGGCTGGGCAGCCCCTCCTACTTTCCATGGTTAAGGCTGGGCAGCCCCTCCTACTTTCCATGGTAAAGGCTGGGCAGCCCCTCCTACTTTCCATGGTTAAGGCTGGGCAGCCCCTCCTACTTTCCATGGTTAAGGCTGGGCAGCCCCTCCTGCTTTCCGTGGTTAAATATCTCATTGTTGACAGTTCTGTTGTGGAGCTGGTTGAGAGCTGTTAAAGGCTGGGCAGCCCCTCATACATTCCGTGGTTAAATATCTCATTGTTGACGGTTCTGTTGTGGAGCTGGTTGAGAGCTCTTAAAGGCAGGGCAGCCCCTCCTACTTTCCATGGTTAAGGCTGGGCAGCCCCTCCTACTTTCCATGGTTAAGGCTGGGCAGCCCCTCCTACTTTCCATGGTAAAGCCTGGGCAGCCCCTCCTACTTTCCATGGTTAAGGCTGGGCAGCCCCTCCTACTTTCCATGGTTAAGGCTGGGCAGCCCCTCCTACTTTCCATGGTTAAGGCTGGGCAGCCCCTCCTACTTTCCATGGTTAAGGCTGGGCAGCCCCTCCTACTTTCCATGGTTAAGGCTGGGCAGCATGGCTGGGTGTTGTGGAGCAGGAGAATATAACACATTAGATCTGGTATAAGATAATACAAAGAAAGAACCATCCGTTCATTTGTAAAAAAAAATGTTTTACCATCTTTGAAATGCAAGAGAAAGGCCATAATGTATTATTACTGCTGCCACTAGATGGCAGGTGTGTATGTGCAACGTTTCAGACTGATCCAATGATCCATTGCATTTCTGTTCAAAATGTTGTATCAAGACTGCACAAATGCGCCTAATTTGTTTATTAATAACTTTTCATGTTCAAAACTGTGCACTCTCCTCAAACAATAGCATGGTATTATTTCATGGTAATAGCTACTGTAAATTGGACAGTGCAGTTAGACTAACAAAATTTAAGCTTTCTGCCAATATCAGATATATCCATGTCCTGGGAAATGTTCTTGTTACTTACAACCTCATGCTAATCGCATTAGCCAACGTTAGCTCAACCTCATGCTAATCACATTAGCCTACGTTAGCTCAACCTCATGCTAATCACATTAGCCTACGTTAGCTCAACCTCATGCTAATTACATTAGCCTACGTTAGCTCAACCGTCCCGTGGACAGGACACTGATTTATTTTAAGTTCCTTGGCATCCACATCACTAAGGAGTTAACATGGTCCATACAAGCCCACACAGTCGGTATCCACATCACTAAGGAGTTAACATGGTCCATACAAGCCTACACAGTCGGTATCCACATCACTAAGGAGTTAACATGGTCCATACAAGCCCACACAGTCGGTATCCACATCACTAAGGAGTTAACATGGTCCATACATCGTGCAGCACGGCAGCACCTCTTCCCCCTCAGGAGTCTGAAAAGATTTGGCCAAACACACAAACACAATCTCATACATAGACACACTCACACACACACTCACACACAAACACAATCTCATACATAGACACAGTCACAAACACACACAAGCTCTATATTGATCTGGTCACACTCACACTCCCATTGATTACACTCACAAACACACTCTCACACAAACACACTCCCACACATAGACACACTCACACACACACACACACACACACACACACACTCCACACATAGACACACTCACAACCACACACAAACACACTCTCACACAAACACACTCTCACACAAACACACTCTCACCCAAACACACTCACACATAGACACACTCACAACCACACACAAACACACTCTCACACATAGACACACTCACAACCACACACAAACACTCTCACACCCAAACACACTCTCACACACTTTTACAGGAATCATTTGATGCTGCTCCTCTACTCTTTGGTTTTAGTCTAATTATTATCTATCCTGATGCCTAGTCACTTTACCCTGCCTTCATGTACATATCTACCTCTAATACCTTATTATTATCTATCCTGATGCCTAGTCACTTTACCCTGCCTTTATGTACATATCTACCTCTAATACCTTATTATTATCTATCCTGATTCCTAGTCACTTTACCCTGCCTTTATGTACATATCTACCTCTAATACCTTATTATTATCTATCCTGATGCCTAGTCACTATACCCTGCCTTCATGCACATATCTATCTTGATGGAGTTCTGGTTCTTCCTGTATATAGCTCCACATTGATATGGTACTTCCTGTATATAGCTCCACATTGATCTGGTACTCCCTGTATATAGCTCCACATTGATCTGGTACTCTCTATATATAGCTTCACATTGATCTGGTACTCTCTATATATAGCTCCACATTGATCTGGTACTCCCTGTATATAGCTCCACATTGATCTGGTACTGGTACTCCTGTATATAGCTCCACATTGATCTGGTACTGGTACTCCCTGTATATAGCTCCACATTGATCTGGTACTGGTACTTCCTGTACATAGCTCCACATTGATCTGGTACTCCCTGTATATAGCTCCACATTGATCTGGTACTGGTACTTCCTGTATGTAGCTCCACATTGATCTGGTATTGGTACTTCCTGTATATAGCTCCACATTGATCTGGTACTGGTACTCCTGTATATAGCTCACATTGATCTGGTACTGGTACTTCCTGTATATAGCTCACATTGATCTGGTACTTCCTGTATATAGCTCCACATTGATCTGGTACTGGTGCTCCTGTATATAGCTCCACATTGATCTGGTACTGGTACTTCCTGTATAGCTCACATTGATCTGGTACTTCCTGTATATAGCTCCACATTGATCTGGTACTGGTACTTCCTGTATATAGCTCCACATTGATCGATACTGGTACTCCTGTATATAGATCCATATCGATCTGGTACTCCCTGTATATAGCTCCACATTGATCTGGTACTGGTACTTCCTGTATATAGCTCCACATTGATCTGGTACTCCCTGTATATAGATCCATATTGATCTGGTACTTCCTGTATATAGCTCCACATTGATCTGGTACTGGTACTTCCTGTATATAGCTCCACATTGATCTGATACTGGTACTCCCTGTATATAGATCCATATTGATCTAGTACTCCTGTTAATATAGCTCCACATTGATCTGGTACTGGTACTTCCCTGTATATAGCTCCACATTGATCTGGTACTTCTGTATATAGCTCCACATTGATCTGGTACTTCCCTGTATATAGCTCCACATTGATCTGGTACTTCCTGTATATAGCTCCACATTGATCTGGTACTCCCTGTATATAGCTCCACATTAATCTGGTACTGGTACTCCCTGTATATAGCTCCACATTGATCTGGTACCCACTGTATATAGCTCCATATTGATCTGGTACTGGTACTTCCTGTTTATAGCTCCATGTTGATCTGGTACTGGTACTTCCTGTTTATAGCTCCATGTTGATCTGGTACTGGTACTTCCTGTATGTAGATCTCATTGTCGAGAAAGATAAGTCAGGTGGAAAAAAGACTGCTTCGTTGAACTTCAACTCAAAAGATTTAATGCTGTTTCCTGTTACTGGTACTTCCTGTTTTTGTATTTTCTGCTGTTTCCTGTATATTCTCATGTTTCCTTTCAATGTTGTTTTAACATTCCCTCGACTATCATAGCCTTCTGATGACCTCAGACGGCTC
>NW_024607981.1:0-43730 GCF_018296145.1 Oncorhynchus tshawytscha
TATAATAAATACAGTTGAGCTATCTGGTCTGTCATAATATAGTAAATACAGTTGATCTAGCTGGTCTGTCAGAATATAACAGAGACAGTAGATCTAGCTGGTCTGTCATAATATAGTAGAGACAGTAGATCTAGCTGGTCTGTCATAATGTATTAGAAACAGTAGATCTTGCTGGTCTGTCATAATATAATAGGTACAGTAGATCTATCTGGTCTGTCATAATATAATAAATACAGTAGATCTAGCTGGTCTGTCATAATATAATAGAGTCAGTAGATCTAGCTGGTCTGTCATAATATAATAGAGTCAGTAGATCTAGCTGGTCTGTCAAAATATAATAGATACAGTAGATTTAGCTGGTCTGTCATAATAGAGTCAGTAGATCTAGCTGGTCTGTCATAATATAATAGAGTCAGTAGATTTAGCTGGTCTGTCATAATATAGTAGATACAGTAGATCTAGCTTGTCTGTCAGCTGGTCTGTAATATAATAGAGACAGTAGATCTAGCTGGTCTGTCATACTATAATAGATACAGTAGATCTAGCTGGTCTGTCATAATATAATAGATACAGTAGATCTAGCTGGTCTGTCATAATATAATAGAGACAGTAGATCTAGCTGGTCTGTCATAATATAATAGAGACAGTAGATCTAGCTGGTCTGTCATAATATTATAGAGTCAGTAGATCTAGCTGGTCTGTCATAATATAATAGAGACAGTAGATTTAGCGGGTCTGTCATAATATAGTAGATACAGTAGATATAGCTGGTCTGTCATAATATAATAGAGACTGTAGATCTAGCTGGTCTGCCATAATATAGTAGAGACAGTAGATCTAGCTGGTCTGTCATAATATAATAGAGTCAGTAGATCTAGCTGGTCTGTCATAATATAATAGGGACATTAGGTCTTGCTGGTCTGTCATAATATAATAGATACAGTAGATCTAGCTGGTCTGTCATAATATAATAGAGTCAGTAGATCTAGCTGGTCTGTCATAATATAATAGAGACAGTAGATTTAGCTGGTCTGTCATAATATAGTAGATACAGTAGATCTATCTGGTCTGTCATAATTTAGTAGAGACAGTAGATCTAGCTGGTCTGTCATAATATAATAGAGTCAGTAGATCTAGCTGGTCTGTCAAAATATAATAGAGTCAGTAGATTTAGCTGGTCTGTCATAATATAGTAGATACAGTAGATCTAGCTTGTCTGTCATAATATAATAGAGACAGTAGATCTAGCTGGTCTGTCATACTATAATAGATACAGTAGATCTAGCTGGTCTGTCATAATATAATAAAGACAGTAGATCTAGCTGGTCTGTCATAATTTAGTAGAGACAGTAGATCTAGCTGGTCTGTCATAATATAATAGGGACAGTAGATCTATCTGGTCTGTCATAACATAATAGAGTCAATAGATCTAGCTGGTATGTCATAATATAATAGAGTCAGTAGATCTAGCTGGTTTGTCATAATATAATAGATACAGTAGATCTAGCTGGTCTGTCATAATATTATAGAGTCAGTAGATCTAGCTGGTCTGTCATAATATAATAGAGACAGTAGATTTAGCGGGTCTGTCATAATATAGTAGATACAGTAGATCTAGCTGGTCTGTCATAATATAATAGAGACTGTAGATCTAGCTGGTCTGTCATAATATAGTAGAGACAGTAGATCTAGCTGGTCTGTCATAATATAATAGAGTCAGTAGATCTAGCTGGTCTGTCTTAATATAATAGGGACATTAGGTCTTGCTGGTCTGTCATAATATAATAGATACAGTAGATCTAGCTGGTCTGTCATAATATAGTAGAGACAGTAGATCTAGCCTGTGTGTCATAATATAATAGAGTCAGTAGATCTAGCTGGTCTGTCATAATATATAGAGTCAGTAGATCTAGCTGGTCTGTCAAAATATAATAGATACAGTAGATCTAGCTGGTCTGTCATAATAGAGTCAGTAGATCTAGCTGGTCTGTCAAATATAATAGAGACAGTAGATTTAGCTGGTCTGTCATAATATAGTAGAGACAGTAGATCTATCTGGTCTGTCATAATATAATAGAGACAGTAGATCTAGCTGGTCTGTCATAATATAATAGATACAGTAGATCTAGCTGGTCTGTCATAATATAATAGAGTCAGTAGATCTAGCTGGTCTGTCATAATATAATAGAGTCAGTAGATCTAGCTGGTCTGTCATAATATAATAGATACAGTAGATCTAGCTGGTCTGTCATAATATAATAGAGTCAGTAGATCTAGCTGGTCTGTCATAATATAATAGAGACAGTAGATTTAGCTGGTCTGTCATAATATAGTAGATACAGTACATCTAGCTGGTCTGTCATAATATAGTAGAGACATTAGGTCTTGCTGGTCTGTCATAATATAATAGATACAGTAGATCTAGCTGGTCTGTCATAATATAATAGAGACAGTAGATCTATCTGGTCTGTCATAATATAATAGAGTCAGTAGATCTAGCTGGTCTGTCATAATATAATAGAGACAGTAGATCTAGCTGGTCTGTCATAATATAATAGAGATAGTAGATCTAGCTGGTCTGTCATAATGTTTTAGAAACAGTAGATCTAGCTGGTCTGTCATAATATATTAGCGACATTAGATCTAGGTGGTCTGTCATAATGTATTAGAAACAGTAGATCCAGCTGGTCTGTCATAATATAATAGAGACAGTAGATCTAGCTGGTCTGTCATAATATAATAAATACAGTTGATCTATCTGGTCTGTCATAATATAGTAAATACAGTTGATCTAGCTGGTCTGTCATAATATAACAGAGACAGTAGATCTAGCTGGTCTGTCATAATATAATAAATACAGTTGATCTATCTGGTCTGTCATAATATAATAATACAGTTGATCTAGCTGGTCTGTCATAATATAACAGAGACAGTAGATCTAGCTGGTCTGTCATAATATAATAGAGTCAGTAGATCTAGCTGGTCTGTCATAATATAATAGATACAGTTGATCTAGCTGGTCTGTCACAATATAATAGAGTCAGTAGATCTAGCTGGTCTGTCATAATATGGTAGATACAGTAGATCTAGCTGGTCTGTCATAATATAATAGATACAGTAGATCTAGCTGGTCTGTCATAATATAATAGAGTCAGTAGATCTAGCTGGTCTGTCATAATATAATAGAGACAGTCGATTAGCTGGTCTGTCATAATATTGTAGATACAGTAGATCTAGCTGGTCTGTCATAATATAATAGAGACAGTAGATCTAGCTGGTCTGTCATAATATAATAGATACAGTAGATCTAGCTGGTCTGTCATAATATATAGAAACAGTAGATCTAGCTGGTCTGTCATAATATACTAGAGACAGTAGATCTAGCTGTCTGTCATAATATAATAGAGACAGTAGATCTAGCTGGTCTGTCATAATATAATAGAGACAGTAGATCTAGCTGGTCTGTCATAATATAGTAGAGACAGTAGATGTAGCTGGTCTGTCATAATATAATAGAGACAGTAGATCTAGCTGGTCTGTCATAATATAATAGGGACAGTAGATCTAGCTGGTCTGTAGTAATATAATAGAGACAGTAGATCTAGCTGGTCTGTCATAATATAATAGATACAATAGATCTAGCAGGTCTGTCATAATATAATAGATACAGTAGATCTAGCTGGTCTCGCATAATATAGTAGATACAGTAGATCTAGCTGGTGTGTCATGATATAATAGAGATAGTAGATCTAGCTGGTCTGTCATAACATAGTAGAGACAGTAGATCTAGCTGGTCTGTCATAATATAATAGACACAGTAGATCTAGCTGGTCTCGCATAATATAGTAGATACAGTAGATCTAGCTGGTGTGTCATAATATAATAGAGACAGTAGATCTAGCTGGTCTGTCATAATATAATAGATACAGTAGATCTAGCTGGTCTGTCATAATATAATAAAGACAGTAGATCTAGCTGGTCTGTCATAATATAGTAGAGACAGTAGATCTAGCTGGTCTGTCATAATATAATAGATACAGTAGATCTATCTGGTCTGTCATAATATAATAGAGTCAGTAGATCTAGCTGGTCTGTCATAATATAATAGAGTCAGTAGATCTAGCTGGTCTGTCATAATATAATAGATACAGTAGATCTAGCTGGTCTGTCATAATATAATAGAGTCAGTAGATCTAGCTGGTCTGTCATAATATAATAGATACAGTAGATCTAGCTGGTCTATCATAATATAATAAATACAGGAGATCTAGCTGGTCTGTCATAATATAATAGATACAGTAGATCTGGCTGGTGTGTCATAATATAATAGATACAGTAGATCTAGCAGGTCTGTCATAATATAATAGATACAGTAGATCTAGCAGGTCTGTCATAATATAATAGGGACAATAGGTCTTGCTGGTCTGTCATAATATAATAGATACAGTAGATCTAGCTGGTCTTGCATAATATAATAAAGACACTAGATCTAGCTGGTGTGTCATAAAATATTAAATGGAGTAGATCTTGCTGGTCTGTCACAATATAACAGAGACAGTAGATCTAGATGGTCTGTCATAATATAACAGAAACAGTAGATCTAGCTGGTCTGTCATAAATAGAGTCAGTAGATCTAGCTGGTCTGTCATAATATAATAGAGACAGTAGATTTAGCTGGTCTGTCATAATATAGTAGATACAGTAGATCTAGCTGGTCTGTCATAATATAATAGAGACAGTAGATCTAGCTTGTCTGTCATACTATAATAGATACAGTAGATCTATCTGGTCTGTCATAACATAATAGAGTCAATAGATCTAGCTGGTCTGTCATAATATAATAGAGTCAGTAGATCTAGCTGGTTTGTCATAATATAATAGATACAGTAGATCTAGCTGGTCTGTCATAATATTATAGAGTCAGTAGATCTAGCTGGTCTGTCATAATATAATAGAGACAGTAGATTTAGCTGGTCTGTCATAATATAGTAGATACAGTACATCTAGCTGGTCTGTCATAATATAGTAGAGACATTAGATCTTGCTGGTCTGTCATAATATAATAGATACAGTAGATCTAGCTGGTCTGTCATAATATAATAGAGACAGTAGGGTCTATCTGGTCTGTCATAATATAATAGAGTCAGTAGATCTAGCTGGTCTGTCATAATATAATAGAGACAGTAGATCTAGCTGGTCTGTCATAATATAACAGAGATAGTAGATCTAGCTGGTCTGTCATAATGTTTTAGAAACAGTAGATCTAGCTGGTCTGTCATAATATATTAGCGACATTAGATCTAGGTGGTCTGTCATAATGTATTAGAAACAGTAGATCCAGCTGGTCTGTCATAATATAATAGAGACAGTAGATCTAGCTGGTCTGTCATAATATAATAAATACAGTTGATCTATCTGGTCTGTCATAATATAGTAAATACAGTTGATCTAGCTGGTCTGTCATAATATAACAGAGACAGTAGATCTAGCTGGTCTGTCATAATATAATAAATACAGTTGATCTATCTGGTCTGTCATAATATAGGAAATACAGTTGATCTAGCTGGTCTGTCATAATATAACAGAGACAGTAGATCTAGCTGGTCTGTCATAATATAGTAGAGACAGTAGATCTAGCTGGTCTGTCATAATATAATAGATACAGTAGATCTAGCTGGTCTGTCATAATATAATAGAGTCAGTAGATCTAGCTGGTCTGTCATAATATAATAGAGACAGTAGATCTAGCTGGTCTGTCAAAATATAATAGATACAGTAGATCTAGCTGGTCTGTCATAATATAATAGAGACAGTAGATCTAGCTGGTCTGTCATAATATAATAGAGACAGTAGATTTAGCTGGTCTGTCATAATATAGTAGATACAGTAGATCTAGCTGGTCTGTCATAATATAATAGAGACAGTAGATCTAGCTGGTCTGTCATAATATAATAGATACAGTAGATCTAGCTGGTCTGTCATAATATAATAGAAACAGTAGATCTAGCTGGTCTGTCATAATATATAGAGACAGTAGATCTAGCTGGTCTGTCATAATATAATAGAGACAGTAGATCTAGCTGGTCTGTCATAATATAATAGAAACAGTAGATCTAGCTGGTCTGTCATAATATAATAGAGACAGTAGATCTAGCTGGTCTGTCATAATATAACAGAGACAGTAGATCTAGCTGGTCTGTCATAATATAATAAATACAGTAGATCTAGCTGGTCTGTCATAATATAAAATACAGTAGATCTAGCTGGTCTGTCATAATATAATAGATACAGTAGATCTAGCTGGTCTGTCATAATATAGTAGAGACAGTAGATCTAGCTGGTCTGTCATAATATAATAGAGACAGTAGATCTAGCTGGTCTTTCATAATGTAGAAGAGACAGTAGATTAAGCTAGTCTGTCATAATATAATGGAAACAGTAGATCTAGCTGTTCTGTCACAATATAACAGAGACAGTAGATCTAGCTGGTCTGTCATAATATAATAGAGTAAGTAGATCTAGCTGGTCTGTCATAATATAATAGATACAGTAGATCTAGCTGGTCCGTCATTATATAATAGAGTCAGTAGATCTAGCTGGTCTGTCATAATATAATAGATACAGTAAATCTAGCTGGTCTGTCATAATATAGTAGAGACAGTAGATCTAGCCTGTCTGTCAAAATATAATAGAGTCAGTAGATCTAGCTGGTCTGTCATAATATAATAGAGTCAGTAGATCTAGCTGGTCTGTCATAATATAATAGATACAGTAGATCTAGCTGGTCTGTCATAAATATAATAGAGACAGTAGATCTAGCTGGTCTGTCATAATATAGTAGATACAGTAGATCTAGCTGGTCTGTCATAATATAATAGAGACAGTAGATCTAGCTGGTCTGTCATAATATAATAGAGTCAGTAGATCTAGCTGGTCTGTCATAATATAATAGAGACAGTAGATCTAGCTGGTCTGTCATAATATAGTAGAGACAGTAGATCTAGCTGGTCTGTCATAATATAATAGAGACAGTAGATCTAGCTGGTCTGTCATAATATAATAGAGTCAGTAGATCTAGCTGGTCTGTCATAATATAATAATAGATACAGTAGATATAGCTGGTCTGTCATAATATAATAGAGACAGTAGATCTAGCTGGTCTGTCATAATATAACAGAGACAGTAGATCTAGCTGGTCTGTCATAATATAATAGATACAGTAGATCTAGCTGGTCTGTCATAATATAATAGATACAGTAGATCTAGCTGGTCTGTCATAATATAATAGAGTCAGTAGATCTAGCTGGTCTGTCATAATATAATAGAGACAGTAGATTTAGCTGGTCTGTCATAATATAATAGATACAGTAGATCTAGCTGGTCTGTCATAATATAACTAGAGACAGTAGATCTAGCTGGTCTGTCATAATATAATAGAGTACAGTAGATCTAGCTGGTCTGTCATAATATAATAGAGACAGTAGATCTAGCTGGTCTGTCATAATATAATAGATACAGTAGATCTAGCTGGTCTGTCATAATATAATAGAGACAGTAGATCTAGCTGGTCTGTCATAATATAATAGTCAGTAGATCTAGCTGGTCTGTCATAATATAATAGATACAGTAGATCTAGCTGGTCTGTCATAATATAATAGAGTACAGTAGATCTATCTGGTCTGTCATAATATAATAAATACAGTAGATCTAGCTGGTCTGTCATAATATAATAGAAACAGTAGATCTTGCTGGTCTGTCATAATATAATAGGTACAGTAGATCTAGCTGGTCTGTCATAATATAATAAATACAGTAGATCTAGCTGGTCTGTCATAATATAATAGAGACAGTAGATCTAGCTGGTCTGTCATAATATAATAGATACAGTAGATCTAGCTGGTCTGTCATAATATAATAGAGACAGTAGATCTAGCTGGTCTGTCATAATTTAGTAGAGACAGTAGATCTAGCTGGTCTGTCATAATATAACAGGGACAGTAGATCTAGCTGGTCTGTCATAATATAATAGATACAGTAGATCTAGCTGGTCTGTCATAATATAAAAGACAGTTGATCTAGCTGGTCTGTCATAATATAACAGAGACAGTAGATTTAGCTGGTCTGTCATAATATAGTAGATACAGTAGATCTAGCTGGTCTGTCATAATATAACAGAGACAGTAGATCTAGCTGGTCTGTCATAATATAATAGTCAGTAGATCTAGCTGGTCTGTCATAATATAATAGATACAGTAGATCTAGCTGGTCTGTCATAATATAATAGAGACAGTAGATCTAGCTGGTCTGTCATAATATAACAGAGACAGTAGATCTAGCTGGTCTGTCATAATATAGTAGATACAGTAGATCTAGCTGGTCTGTCATAATATAATAGATACAGTAGATCTAGCTGGTCTGTCATAATATAATAGAGTCAGTAGATCTAGCTGGTCTGTCAAAATATAATAGATACAGTAGATCTAGCTGGTCTGTCATAATAAGAGTCAGTAGATCTAGCTGGTCTGTCAAAATATAATAGAGACAGTAGATTTAGCTGGTCTGTCATAATATAGTAGATACAGTAGATCTAGCTGGTCTGTCATAATATACTAGGGACAGTAGATCTAGCTGGTCTGTCATAATATAATAGAGTCAGTAGATCTAGCTGGTCTGTCATAATATAATAGAGACAGTAGATCTAGCTGGTCTGTCATAATATAATAGAGTCAGTAGATCTAGCTGGTCTGTCATAATATAATAGAGTCAGTAGATCTAGCTGGTCTGTCAAAATATAATAGATACAGTAGATATAGCTGGTCTGTCATAATAGAGTCAGTAGATCTAGCTGGTCTGTCATAATATAATAGAGACAGTAGATTTAGCTGGTCTGTCATAATATAGTAGATACAGTAGATCTAGCTGGTCTGTCATAATATAATAGAGACAGTAGATTTAGCTGGTCTGTCATAATATAGTAGATACAGTAGATCTAGCTGGTCTGTCATAATATATTAGAAACAGTAGATCTAGCTGGTCTGTCATTATATAATAGGACAGTAGATCTATCTGGTCTGTCATAATATAATAGAGTCAGTAGATCTAGCTGGTCTGTCATAATATAATAGAGACAGTAGATCTAGCTGGTCTGTCATAATATAATAGAAACAGTAGATCTAGCTGGTCTGTCATAATATAATAGAGACAGTAGATCTAGCTGGTCTGTCATAATATAACAGAGACAGTAGATCTAGCTGGTCTGTCATAATATAATAAATACAGTTGAGCTATCTGGTCTGTCATAATATAGTAAATACAGTTGATCTAGCTGGTCTGTCATAATATAACATATACAGTAGATCTAGCTGGTCTGTCATAATATAGTAGAGACAGTAGATCTAGCTGGTCTGTCATAATGTATTAGAAACAGTAGATCTTGCTGGTCTGTCATAATATAATAGGTACAGTAGATCTATCTGGTCTGTCATAATATAATAAATACAGTAGATCTAGCTGGTCTGTCATAATGTAGAAGAGACAGTAGACCTATCTGGTCTGACATAATATAATAGATACAGTAGATCTAGCTGGTCTGTCATAATATAATAAAGACAGTAGATCTAGCTGGTCTGTCATAATTTAGTAGAGACAGGAGATCTAGCTGGTCTGTCATAATATAACAGGGACAGTGGATCTAGCTGGTTTGTCATAATATAATAGATACAGTAGATCTAGCTGGTCTGTCATAATATAAAAAGACAGTTGATCTAGCTGGTCTGTCATAATATAGTAGATACAGTAGATCTAGCTGGTCTGTCATTATATACTAGGACAGTAGATCTATCTGGTCTGTCTTAATATAATAGAGTCAGTAGATCTAGCTGGTCTGTCATAATATAATAGAGACAGTAGATTTAGCTGGTCTGTCATAATATAGTAGATACAGTAGATCTAGCTGGTCTGTCATAATATAACAGAGACAGTTGATCTATATGGTCTGTCATAATATAATAGTCAGTAGATCTAGCTGGTCTGTCATAATATAATAGATACAGTAGATATAGCTGGTCTGTCATAATATAATAGAGTCAGTAGATCTAGCTGGTCTGTCATAATATAACAGAGACAGTAGATTTAGCTGGTCTGTCATAATATAGTAGATACAGTAGATCTAGCTGGTCTGTCATAATATAATAGATACAGTAGATATAGCTGGTCTGTCATAATATAATAGAGTCAGTAGATCTAGCTGGTCTGTCAAAATATAATAGATACAGTAGATATAGCTGGTCTGTCATAATAGAGTCAGTAGATCTAGCTGGTCTGTCAAAATATAATAGAGACAGTAGATTTAGCTGGTCTGTCATAATATAGTAGATACAGTAGATCTAGCTGGTCTGTCATTATATAATAGGACAGTAGATCTATCTGGTCTGTCATAATATAATAGAGTCAGTAGATCTAGCTGGTCTGTCATAATATAATAGAGACAGTAGATTTAGCTGGTCTGTCATAATATAGTAGATACAGTAGATCTAGCTGGTCTGTCATAATATAACAGAGACAGTTGATCTATATGGTCTGTCATAATATAATAGTCAGTAGATCTAGCTGGTCTGTCATAATATAATAGATACAGTAGATCTAGCTGGTCTGTCATAATATAATAGAGTCAGTAGATCTAGCTGGTCTGTCATAATATAATAGAGTCAGTAGATCTAGCTGGTCTGTCATAATATAATAGATACAGTAGATCTAGCTGGTCTGTCATAATATAATAGAAACAGTAGATCTAGCTGGTCTGTCATAATATAATAGAGACAGTAGATCTAGCTGGTCTGTCATAATGTATTAGAAACAGTAGATCTTGCTGGTCTGTCATAATATAATAGGTACAGTATATCTATCTGGTCTGTCATAATATAATAAATACAGTAGATCTAGCTGGTCTGTCATAATGTATTAAAAACAGTAGATCTTGCTGGTCTGTCATAATATAATAGGTACAGTAGATCTATCTGGTCTGTCATAATATAATAAATACAGTAGATCTAGCTGGTCTGTCATAATGTAGAAGAGACAGTAGACCTAGCTGGTCTGTCATAATATAATAGATACAGTAGATCTAGCTGGTCTGTCATAATATAATAAAGACAGTAGATCTAGCTGGTCTGTCATAATTTAGTAGAGACAGTAGATCTAGCTGGTCTGTCATAATATTTAGGGACAGTAGATCTAGCTGGTCTGTCATAATATAATAGATACAGTAGATCTAGCTGGTCTGTCATAATATAGAAGAGACAGTAGACCTATCTGGTCTGTCATAATATAATAGATACAGTAGATCTAGCTGGTCTGTCATAATATAATAAAGACAGTAGATCTAGCTGGTCTGTCATAATTTAGTAGAGACAGTAGATCTAGCTGGTCTGTCATAATATAATAGGGACAGTGGATCTAGCTGGTTTGTCATAATATAATAGATACAGTAGATCTAGCTGGTCTGTCATAATATAAAAAGACAGTAGATCTAGCTGGTCTGTCATAATATAATAGATACAGTAGATCTAGCTGGTCTGTCATTATATAATAGGGACAGTAGATCTATCTGGTCTGTCTTAATATAATAGAGACAGTAGATCTAGCTGGTCTGTCATAATATAATAGAGACAGTAGATTTAGCTGGTCTGTCATAATATATAGTAGATACAGTAGATCTAGCTGGTCTGTCATAATATAACAGAGACAGTAGATCTAGCTGGTCTGTCATAATATAATAGAGTCAGTAGATCTAGCTGGTCTGTCATAATATAATAGGGACAGTAGATCTATCTGGTCTGTCATAATATAATAGATTCAGTATATCTAGCTGGTCTGTCATAATATAACAGAGACAGTAGATTTAGCTGGTCTGTCATAATATAGTAGATACAGTAGATCTAGCTGGTCTGTCATAATATAATAGATACAGTAGATCTAGCTGGTCTGTCATAATATAATAGAGTCAGTAGATCTAGCTGGTCTGTCACAATATAAAAGAGTCAGTAGATCTAGCTGGTTTATCATAATTTAGGAGAGACAGTAGATCTAGCTGGTCTGTCATAATATAATAGAGACAGTAGATCTAGCTGGTCTGTCATAATATAGTAGATACAGTAGATCTAGCTGGTCTGTCATAATATACTAGGGACAGTAGATCTATCTGGTCTGTCTTAATATAATAGAGTCAGTAGATCTAGCTGGTCTGTCATAATATAATAGAGACAGTAGATTTAGCTGGTCTGTCATAATATAGTAGATACAGTAGATCTAGCTGGTCTGTCATAATATAACAGAGACAGTTGATCTATATGGTCTGTCATAATATAATAGTCAGTAGATCTAGCTGGTCTGTCATAATATAATAGATACAGTAGATATAGCTGGTCTGTCATAATATAATAGAGTCAGTAGATCTAGCTGGTCTGTCATAATATAATAGAGTCAGTAGATCTAGCTGGTCTGTCAAAATATAATAGATACAGTAGATATAGCTGGTCTGTCATAATATAATAGAAACAGTAGATCTAGCTGGTCTGTCATAATATAACAGAGACAGTAGATCTAGCTGGTCTGTCATAATGTATTAGAAACAGTAGATCTTGCTGGTCTGTCATAATATAATAGGTACAGTATATCTATCTGGTCTGTCATAATATAATAAATACAGTAGATCTAGCTGGTCTGTCATAATGTATTAAAAACAGTAGATCTTGCTGGTCTGTCATAATATAATAGGTACAGTAGATCTATCTGGTCTGTCATAATATAATAAATACAGTAGATCTAGCTGGTCTGTCATAATGTAGAAGAGACAGTAGACCTATCTGGTCTGACATAATATAATAGATACAGTCGATCTAGCTGGTCTGTCATAATATAATAAAGACAGTAGATCTAGCTGGTCTGTCATAATTTAGTAGAGACAGGAGATCTAGCTGGTCTGTCATAATATTTCAGGGACAGTGGATCTAGCTGGTTTGTCATAATATAATAGATACAGTAGATCTAGCTGGTCTGTCATAATATCAAAAAAGACAGTTGATCTAGCTGGTCTGTCATAATATAACAGAGACAGTAGATTTAGCTGGTCTGTCATAATATAGTAGATACAGTAGATCTAGCTGGTCTGTCATAATATAACAGAGACAGTTGATCTATATGGTCTGTCATAATATAATAGTCAGTAGATCTAGCTGGTCTGTCATAATATAATAGATACAGTAGATATAGCTGGTCTGTCATAATATAATAGAGTCAGTAGATCTAGCTGGTCTGTCATAATATAACAGAGACAGTAGATTTAGCTGGTCTGTCATAATATAGTAGATACAGTAGATCTAGCTGGTCTGTCATAATATAATAGATACAGTAGATATAGCTGGTCTGTCATAATATAATAGAGTCAGTAGATCTAGCTGGTCTGTCAAAATATAATAGATACAGTAGATATAGCTGGTCTGTCATAATAGAGTCAGTAGATCTAGCTGGTCTGTCAAAATATAATAGATACAGTAGATATAGCTGGTCTGTCATAATAGAGTCAGTAGATCTAGCTGGTCTGTCAAAATATAATAGAGACAGTAGATCTATCTGGTCTGTCTTAATATAATAGAGTCAGTAGATCTAGCTGGTCTGTCATAATATAATAGAGACAGTAGATCTAGCTGGTCTGTCATAATATAATAGAAACAGTAGATCTAGCTGGTCTGTCATAATATAACAGAGACAGTAGATCTAGCTGGTCTGTCATAATATAACAGAGACAGTAGATCTAGCTGGTCTGTCATAATATAATAAATACAGTTGAGCTATCTGGTCTGTCATAATATTGTAAATACAGTTGATCTAGCTGGTCTGTCATAATATAACATATACAGTAGATCTAGCTGGTCTGTCATAATATAGTAGAGACAGTAGATCTAGCTGGTCTGTCATAATGTATTAGAAACAGTAGATCTTGCTGGTCTGTCATAATATAATAGGTACAGTATATCTCTCTGGTCTGTCATAATATAATAAATACAGTAGATCTAGCTGGTCTGTCATAATATAATAGAAACAGTAGATCTTGCTGGTCTGTCATAATATAATAGGTACAGTAGATCTATCTGGTCTGTCATAATATAATAAATACAGTAGATCTAGCTGGTCTGTCATAATATAGAAGAGACAGTAGATCTATCTGGTCTGACATAATATAATAGAGTCAGTAGATCTAGCTGGTCTGTCATAATATAATAGATACAGTCGATCTAGCTGGTCTGTCATAATATAATAAAGACAGTAGATCTAGCTGGTCTGTCATAATTTAGTAGAGACAGTAGATCTAGCTGGTCTGTCATAATATCAAAAAGACAGTTGATCTAGCTGGTCTGTCATAATATAACAGAGACAGTAGATTTAGCTGGTCTGTCATAATATAGTAGATACAGTAGATCTAGCTGGTCTGTCATAATATAACAGAGACAGTTGATCTATCTGGTCTGTCATAATATAATAGTCAGTAGATCTAGCTGGTCTGTCATAATATAATAGATACAGTAGATATAGCTGGTCTGTCATAATATAGTAGAGACAGTAGATCTAGCTGGTCTGTCATAATATAATAGAGTCAGTAGATCTAGCTGGTCTGTCATAATATAACAGAGACAGTAGATTTAGCTGGTCTGTCATAATATAGTAGATACAGTAGATCTAGCTGGTCTGTCATAATATAATAGATACAGTAGATATAGCTGGTCTGTCATAATATAATAGAGTCAGTAGATCTAGCTGGTCTGTCATAATATAACAGAGACAGTAGATTTAGCTGGTCTGTCATAATATAATAGAGTCAGTAGATCTAGCTGGTCTGTCATTATATAATAGAGTCAGTAGATCTAGCTGGTCTGTCATAATATAATAGATACAGTAGATCTAGCTGGTCTGTCAAAATATAATAGAGTCAGTAGATCTAGCTGGTCTGTCATAATATAATAGAGACAGTAGATTTAGCTGGTCTGTCATAATATAGTAGATACAGTAGATCTAGCTGGTCTGTCATAATATAATAGAGACAGTAGATCTAGCTGGTCTGTCAAAATGTAAAAGAGACAGTAGATCTAGCTGGTCTGTCATAATATAGTAGAGACAGTACATCTAGCTGGTCTGTCATAATATAGTAGAGACAGTACATCTAGCTGGTCTGTCATAATATAATAGGGACAGTAGATCTATCTGGTCTGTAATAATAAAATAGAGTCAGTAGATATATCTGGTCTGTAATAATATAATAGAGTCAGTAGATCTAGCTGGTCTGTCATAATATAATAGAGACAGTAGATCTAGCTGGTCTGTCATACTATAATAGATACAGTAGATCTAGCTGGTCTGTCATAAAATAATAAAGACAGTAGATCTAGCTGGTCTGTCATAATATAATAGAGTCAGTAGATCTAGCTGGTCTGTCAAAATATAATAGATACAGTAGATATAGCGGGTCTGTCATAATATAATAGAAACAGTAGATCTAGCTGGTCTGTCATAATATAACAGAGACAGTAGATCTAGCTGGTCTGTCATAATATAATAGTCAGTAGATCTAGCTGGTCTGTCATAATATAATAGATACAGTAGATATAGCTGGTCTGTCATAATATAATAGAGTCAGTAGATATAGCTGGTCTGTCATAATATAATAGAGTCAGTAGATCTAGCTGGTCTGTCAAAATATAATAGATACAGTAGATATAGCGGGTCTGTCATAATATAATAGAAACAGTAGATCTAGCTGGTCTGTCATAATATAACAGAGACAGTAGATCTAGCTGGTCTGTCATAATGTATTAGAAACAGTAGATCTTGCTGGTCTGTCATAATATAATAGGTACAGTATATCTATCTGGTCTGTCATAATATAATAAATACAGTAGATCTAGCTGGTCTGTCATAATGTATTAAAAACAGTAGATCTTGCTGGTCTGTCATAATATAATAGGTACAGTAGATCTATCTGGTCTGTCATAATATAATAAATACAGTAGATCTAGCTGGTCTGTCATAATGTAGAAGAGACAGTAGACCTATCTGGTCTGACATAATATAATAGATACAGTCGATCTAGCTGGTCTGTCATAATATAATAAAGACAGTAGATCTAGCTTGTCTGTCATAATTTAGTAGAGACAGGAGATCTAGCTGGTCTGTCATAATATTTCAGGGACAGTGGATCTAGCTGGTTTGTCATAATATAATAGATACAGTAGATCTAGCTGGTCTGTCATAATATCAAAAAAAAGACAGTTGATCTAGCTGGTCTGTCATAATATAACAGAGACAGTAGATTTAGCTGGTCTGTCATAATATAGTAGATACAGTAGATCTAGCTGGTCTGTCATAATATAACAGAGACAGTTGATCTATATGGTCTGTCATAATATAATAGTCAGTAGATCTAGCTGGTCTGTCATAATATAATAGATACAGTAGATATAGCTGGTCTGTCATAATATAATAGAGTCAGTAGATCTAGCTGGTCTGTCATAATATAACAGAGACAGTAGATTTAGCTGGTCTGTCATAATATAGTAGATACAGTAGATCTAGCTGGTCTGTCATAATATAATAGATACAGTAGATATAGCTGGTCTGTCATAATATAATAGAGTCAGTAGATCTAGCTGGTCTGTCAAAATATAATAGATACAGTAGATATAGCTGGTCTGTCATAATAGAGTCAGTAGATCTAGCTGGTCTGTCAAAATATAATAGATACAGTAGATATAGCTGGTCTGTCATAATAGAGTCAGTAGATCTAGCTGGTCTGTCAAAATATAATAGAGACAGTAGATCTATCTGGTCTGTCTTAATATAATAGAGTCAGTAGATCTAGCTGGTCTGTCATAATATAATAGAGACAGTAGATCTAGCTGGTCTGTCATAATATAATAGAAACAGTAGATCTAGCTGGTCTGTCATAATATAACAGAGACAGTAGATCTAGCTGGTCTGTCATAATATAACAGAGACAGTAGATCTAGCTGGTCTGTCATAATATAATAAATACAGTTGAGCTATCTGGTCTGTCATAATATTGTAAATACAGTTGATCTAGCTGGTCTGTCATAATATAACATATACAGTAGATCTAGCTGGTCTGTCATAATATAGTAGAGACAGTAGATCTAGCTGGTCTGTCATAATGTATTAGAAACAGTAGATCTTGCTGGTCTGTCATAATATAATAGGTACAGTATATCTCTCTGGTCTGTCATAATATAATAAATACAGTAGATCTAGCTGGTCTGTCATAATGTATTAGAAACAGTAGATCTTGCTGGTCTGTCATAATATAATAGGTACAGTAGATCTATCTG
The DNA here is from genome assembly GCF_018296145.1 of Oncorhynchus tshawytscha. Classification (NCBI taxonomy): domain Eukaryota; kingdom Metazoa; phylum Chordata; class Actinopteri; order Salmoniformes; family Salmonidae; genus Oncorhynchus; species Oncorhynchus tshawytscha. Next base: position 17,394 of record NW_024607981.1, read on the forward strand.
GTCTGTCATAATATAATAAATACAGTAGATCTAGCTGGTCTGTCATAATGTAGAAGAGACAGTAGATCTATCTGGTCTGACATAATATAATAGAGTCAGTAGATCTAGCTGGTCTGTCATAATATAATAGATACAGTCGATCTAGCTGGTCTGTCATAATATAATAAAGACAGTAGATCTAGCTGGTCTGTCATAATTTAGTAGAGACAGTAGATCTAGCTGGTCTGTCATAATATCAAAAAAACACAGATCTAGCTGGTCTGTCATAATATAACAGAGACAGTAGATTTAGCTGGTCTGTCATAATATAGTAGATACAGTAGATCTAGCTGGTCTGTCATAATATAACAGAGACAGTTGATCTATCTGGTCTGTCATAATATAATAGTCAGTAGATCTAGCTGGTCTGTCATAATATAATAGATACAGTAGATATAGCTGGTCTGTCATAATATATAGTAGAGACAGTAGATCTAGCTGGTCTGTCATAATATAATAGAGTCAGTAGATCTAGCTGGTCTGTCATAATATAACAGAGACAGTAGATTTAGCTGGTCTGTCATAATATAGTAGATACAGTAGATCTAGCTGGTCTGTCATAATATAATAGATACAGTAGATATAGCTGGTCTGTCATAATATAATAGAGTCAGTAGATCTAGCTGGTCTGTCATAATATAACAGAGACAGTAGATTTAGCTGGTCTGTCATAATATAATAGAGTCAGTAGATCAAGCTGGTCTGTCATTATATAATAGAGTCAGTAGATCTAGCTGGTCTGTCATAATATAATAGATACAGTAGATCTAGCTGGTCTGTCAAAATATAATAGAGTCAGTAGATCTAGCTGGTCTGTCATAATATAATAGAGACAGTAGATTTAGCTGGTCTGTCATAATATAGTAGATACAGTAGATCTAGCTGGTCTGTCATAATATAATAGAGAGTAGATCTAGCTGGTCTGTCAAAATGTAAAAGAGACAGTAGATCTAGCTGGTCTGTCATAATATAGTAGAGACAGTACATCTAGCTGGTCTGTCATAATATAGTAGAGACAGTACATCTAGCTGGTCTGTCATAATATAATAGGGACAGTAGATCTATCTGGTCTGTAATAATAAAATAGAGTCAGTAGATATATCTGGTCTGTAATAATATAATAGAGTCAGTAGATCTAGCTGGTCTGTCATAATATAATAGAGACAGTAGATCTAGCTGGTCTGTCATACTATAATAGATACAGTAGATCTAGCTGGTCTGTCATAAAATAATAAAGACAGTAGATCTAGCTGGTCTGTCATAATTTAGTAGAGACAGTAGATCTAGCTGGTCTGTCATAATATAATAGGGACAGTAGATCTAGCTGGTTTGTCATAGTATAATAGATACAGTAGATCTAGCTGGTCTGTCATAATATCAAAAAGACAGTTGATCTAGCTGGTCTGTCATAATATAACAGAGACAGTGGATTTAGCTGGTCTGTCATAATATAGTAGATACAGTAGATCTAGCTGGTCTGTCATAATATAATAGATACAGTAGATATAGCTGGTCTGTCATAATATAATAGAGTCAGTAGATCTAGCTGGTCTGTCATAATATAATAGAGACAGTAGATTTAGCTGGTCTGTCATAATATTATAGAGTCAGTAGATCTAGCTGGTCTGTCATAATATAATAGAGACAGTAGATTTAGCTGGTCTGTCATAATATAGTAGATACAGTACATCTAGCTGGTCTGTCATAATATAGTAGAGACATTAGGTCTTGCTGGTCTGTCATAATATAATAGATACAGTAGATCTAGCTGGTCTGTCATAATATAATAGAGACAGTAGGGTCTATCTGGTCTGTCATAATATAATAGAGTCAGTAGATCTAGCTGGTCTGCCATAATATAATAGAGACAGTAGATCTAGCTGGTCTGTCATAATATAACAGAGATAGTAGATCTAGCTGGTCTGTCATAATGTTTTAGAAACAGTAGATCTAGCTGGTCTGTCATAATATATTAGCGACATTAGATCTAGGTGGTCTGTCATAATTTATTAGAAACAGTAGATCCAGCTGGTCTGTCATAATATAATAGAGACAGTAGATCTAGCTGGTCTGTCATAATATAATAAATACAGTTGATCTATCTGGTCTGTCATAATATAGTAAATACAGTTGATCTAGCTGGTCTGTCATAATATAACAGAGACAGTAGATCTAGCTGGTCTGTCATAATATAATAAATACAGTTGATCTATCTGGTCTTTCATAATATAGGAAATACAGTTGATCTAGCTGGTCTGTCATAATATAACAGAGACAGTAGATCTAGCTGGTCTGTCATAATATAGTAGAGACAGTAGATCTAGCTCGTCTGTCATAATATAATAGAGTCAGTAGATCTAGCTGGTTTGTCAAAATATAATAGATAGAGTAGATATAGCTGGTCTGTCATAATAGAGTCAGTAGATCTAGCTGGTCTGTCATAATATAATAGAGACAGTAGATTTAGCTGGTCTGTCATAATATAGTAGATACAGTAGATCTAGCTGGTCTGTCATAATATAATAGAGACAGTAGATTTAGCTGGTCTGTCATAATATAGTAGATACAGTAGATCTAGCTGGTCTGTCATAATATATTAGAAACAGTAGATCTAGCTGGTCTGTCATTATATACTAGGGACAGTAGATCTATCTGGTCTGTCTTAATATAATAGAGTCAGTAGATCTAGCTGGTCTGTCATAATATAATAGAGACAGTAGATCTAGCTGGTCTGTCATAATATAATAGAAACAGTAGTTCTAGCTGGTCTGTCATAATATAACAGAGACAGTAGATCTAGCTGGTCTGTCATAATATAACAGAGACAGTAGATCTAGCTGGTCTGTCTTAATATAATAGAGTCAGTAGATCTAGCTGGTCTGTCATAATATAATAGAGACAGTAGATCTAGCTGGTCTGTCATAATATAGTAGAGACAGTAGATCTAGCTGGTCTGTCATAATGTATTAGAAACAGTAGATCTTGCTGGTCTGTCATAATATAATAGGTACAGTATATCTATCTGGTCTGTCATAATATAATAAATACAGTAGATCTAGCTGGTCTGTCATAATGTATTAGAAACAGTAGATCTTGCTGGTCTGTCATAATATAATAGGTACAGTAGATCTATCTGGTCTGTCATAATATAATAAATACAGTAGATCTAGCTGGTCTGTCATAATGTAGAAGAGACAGTAGATCTATCTGGTCTGACATAATATAATAGAGTCAGTAGATCTAGCTGGTCTGTCATAATATAATAGATACAGTCGATCTAGCTGGTCTGTCATAATATAATAAAGACAGTAGATCTAGCTGGTCTGTCATAATTTAGTAGAGACAGTAGATCTAGCTGGTCTGTCATAATATAACAGGGACAGTAGATCTAGCTGGTTTGTCATAATATAATAGATACAGTAGATCTAGCTGGTCTGTCATAATATCAAAAAGACAGTTGATCTAGCTGGTCTGTCATAATATAACAGAGACAGTAGATTTAGCTGGTCTGTCATAATATAGTAGATACAGTAGATCTAGCTGGTCTGTCATAATATAACAGAGACAGTTGATCTATCTGGTCTGTCATAATATAATAGAGTCAGTAGATCTAGCTGGTCTGTCATAATATAATAGATACAGTAGATCTAGCTGGTCTGTCATAATATAATAGAGTCAGTAGATCTAGCTGGTCTGTCATAATATAATAGAGACAGTAGATTTAGCTGGTCTGTCATAATATAGTAGATACAGTAGAGCTATCTGGTCTGTCATAATATAATAGAGTCAGTAGATCTAGCTGGTCTGTCATAATATAAAAGAGTCAGTAGATCTAGCTGGTTTGTCATAATATAATAGATACAGTAGATCTAGCTGGTCTGTCAAAATATAATAGAGTCAGTAGATCTAGCTGGTCTGTCATAATATAATAGAGACAGTAGATTTAGCTGGTCTGTCATAATATAATAGAGATAGTAGATTTAGCTGGTCTGTCATAATATAGTAGATACAGTAGATCTAGCTGATCTGTCAAAATGTAAAAGAGACAGTAGATCTAGCTGGTCTGTCATAATATAGTAGAGACAGTACATCTAGCTGGTCTGTCATAATATAGTAGAGACAGTACATCTAGCTGGTCTGTCATAATATAATAGGGACAGTAGATCTATCTGGTCTGTAATAATAAAATAGAGTCAGTAGATCTATCTGGTCTGTAATAATATAATAGAGTCAGTAGATCTAGCTGGTGTGTCATAATATAATAGAGACAGTAGATCTAGCTGGTATGTCATACTATAATAGATACAGTAGATCTAGCTGGTCTGTCATAATATAATAAAGACAGTAGATCTAGCTGGTCTGTCATAATTTAGTAGAGACAGTAGATCTAGCTGGTCTGTCATAATATAATAGGGACAGTAGATCTAGCTGGTTTGTCATAATATAATAGATACAGTAGATCTAGCTGGTCTGTCATAATATCAAAAAAGACAGTTGATCTAGCTGGTCTGTCATAATATAACAGAGACAGTAGATTTAGCTGGTCTGTCATAATATAATAGAGAGTAGATCTAGCTGGTCTGTCAAAATGTAAAAGAGACAGTAGATCTAGCTGGTCTGTCATAATATAGTAGAGACAGTACATCTAGCTGGTCTGTCATAATATAGTAGAGACAGTACATCTAGCTGGTCTGTCATAATATAATAGGGACAGTAGATCTATCTGGTCTGTAATAATAAAATAGAGTCAGTAGATCTATCTGGTCTGTAATAATATAATAGAGTCAGTAGATCTAGCTGGTCTGTCATAATATAATAGAGACAGTAGATCTAGCTGGTCTGTCATACTATAATAGATACAGTAGATCTAGCTGGTCTGTCATAATATAATAAAGACAGTAGATCTAGCTGGTCTGTCATAATGTAGAAGAGACAGTAGATCTATCTGGTCTGACATAATATAATAGAGTCAGTAGATCTAGCTGGTCTGTCATAATATAATAGATACAGTCGATCTAGCTGGTCTGTCATAATATAATAAAGACAGTAGATCTAGCTGGTCTGTCATAATTTAGTAGAGACAATAGATCTAGCTGGTCTGTCATAATATAACAGGGACAGTAGATCTAGCTGGTTTGTCATAATATAATAGATACAGTAGATCTAGCTGGTCTGTCATAATATCAAAAAAGACAGTAGATCTAGCTGGTCTGTCATAATATAGTAGAGACAGTAGATCTAGCTGGTCTGTCATAATGTATTAGAAACAGTAGATCTTGCTGGTCTGTCATAATATAATAGGTACAGTATATCTATCTGGTCTGTCATAATATAATAAATACAGTAGATCTAGCTGGTCTGTCATAATGTATTAGAAACAGTAGATCTTGCTGGTCTGTCATAATATAATAGGTACAGTAGATCTATCTGGTCTGTCATAATATAATAAATACAGTAGATCTAGCTGGTCTGTCATAATGTAGAAGAGACAGTAGATCTATCTGGTCTGACATAATATAATAGAGTCAGTAGATCTAGCTGGTCTGTCATAATATAATAGATACAGTCGATCTAGCTGGTCTGTCATAATATAATAAAGACAGTAGATCTAGCTGGTCTGTCATAATTTAGTAGAGACAGTAGATCTAGCTGGTCTGTCATAATATAACAGGGACAGTAGATCTAGCTGGTTTGTCATAATATAATAGATACAGTAGATCTAGCTGGTCTGTCATAATATCAAAAAAGACAGTTGATCTAGCTGGTCTGTCATAATATAACAGAGACAGTAGATTTAGCTGGTCTGTCATAATATAGTAGATACAGTAGATCTAGCTGGTCTGTCATAATATAACAGAGACAGTTGATCTATCTGGTCTGTCATAATATAATAGAGTCAGTAGATCTAGCTGGTCTGTCATAATATAATAGATACAGTAGATCTAGCTGGTCTGTCATAATATAATAGAGTCAGTAGATCTAGCTGGTCTGTCATAATATAATAGAGACAGTAGATTTAGCTGGTCTGTCATAATATAGTAGATACAGTAGATCTATCTGGTCTGTCATAATATAATAGAGTCAGTAGATCTAGCTGGTCTGTCATAATATAATAGAGTCAGTAGATCTAGCTGGTTTGTCATAGTATAATAGATACAGTAGATCTAGCTGGTCTGTCAAAATATAATAGAGTCAGTAGATCTAGCTGGTCTGTCATAATATAATAGAGACAGTAGATTTAGCTGGTCTGTCATAATATAGTAGATACAGTAGATCTAGCTGGTCTGTCATAATATAATAGGGACAGTAGATCTAGCTGATCTGTCAAAATGTAAAAGAGACAGTAGATCTAGCTGGTCTGTCATAATATAGTAGAGACAGTACATCTAGCTGGTCTGTCATAATATAGTAGAGACAGTACATCTAGCTGGTCTGTCATAATATAATAGGGACAGTAGATCTATCTGGTCTGTAATAATAAAATAGAGTCAGTAGATCTATCTGGTCTGTAATAATATAATAGAGTCAGTAGATCTAGCTGGTGTGTCATAATATAATAGAGACAGTAGATCTAGCTGGTCTGTCATACTATAATAGATACAGTAGATCTAGCTGGTCTGTCATAATATAATAAAGACAGTAGATCTAGCTGGTCTGTCATAATTTAGTAGAGACAGTAGATCTAGCTGGTCTGTCATAATATAATAGGGACAGTAGATCTAGCTGGTTTGTCATAATATAATAGATACAGTAGATCTAGCTGGTCTGTCATAATATCAAAAAAGACAGTTGATCTAGCTGGTCTGTCATAATATAACAGAGACAGTAGATTTAGCTGGTCTGTCATAATATAATAGAGAGTAGATCTAGCTGGTCTGTCAAAATGTAAAAGAGACAGTAGATCTAGCTGGTCTGTCATAATATAGTAGAGACAGTACATCTAGCTGGTCTGTCATAATATAGTAGAGACAGTACATCTAGCTGGTCTGTCATAATATAATAGGGACAGTAGATCTATCTGGTCTGTAATAATAAAATAGACTCAGTAGATCTATCTGGTCTGTAATAATATAATAGAGTCAGTAGATCTAGCTGGTCTGTCATAATATAATAGAGACAGTAGATCTAGCTGGTCTGTCATACTATAATAGATACAGTAGATCTAGCTGGTCTGTCATAATATAATAAAGACAGTAGATCTAGCTGGTCTGTCATAATGTAGAAGAGACAGTAGATCTATCTGGTCTGACATAATATAATAGAGTCAGTAGATCTAGCTGGTCTGTCATAATATAATAGATACAGTCGATCTAGCTGGTCTGTCATAATATAATAAAGACAGTAGATCTAGCTGGTCTGTCATAATTTAGTAGAGACAATAGATCTAGCTGGTCTGTCATAATATAACAGGGACAGTAGATCTAGCTGGTTTGTCATAATATAATAGATACAGTAGATCTAGCTGGTCTGTCATAATATCAAAAAAGACAGTTGATCTAGCTGGTCTGTCATAATATAACAGAGACAGTAGATTTAGCTGGTCTGTCATAATATAGTAGATACAGTAGATCTAGCTGGTCTGTCATAATATAACAGAGACAGTTGATCTATCTGGTCTGTCATAATATAATAGAGTCAGTAGATCTAGCTGGTCTGTCATAATATAATAGATACAGTAGATATAGCTGGTCTGTCATAATATAATAGAGTCAGTAGATCTAGCTGGTCTGTCATAATATAACAGAGACAGTAGATTTAGCTGGTCTGTCATAATATAGTAGATACAGTAGATCTAGCTGGTCTGTCATAATATAATAGAGTCAGTAGATCTAGCTGGTCTGTCATTATATAATAGAGTCAGTAGATCTAGCTGGTCTGTCATAATATAATAGATACATTAGATCTAGCTGGTCTGTCAAAATATAATAGAGTCAGTAGATCTAGCTGGTCTGTCATAATATAATAGAGACAGTAGATTTAGCTGGTCTGTCATAATATAGTAGATACAGTAGATCTAGCTGGTCTGTCATAATATAATAGAGAGTAGATCTAGCTGGTCTGTCAAAATGTAAAAGAGACAGTAGATCTAGCTGGTCTGTAATAATATAGTAGAGACAGTACATCTAGCTGGTCTGTCATAATATAGTAGAGACAGTACATCTAGCTGGTCTGTCATAATATAATAGGGACAGTAGATCTATCTGGTCTGTAATAATAAAATAGAGTCAGTAGATCTATCTGGTCTGTAATAATATAATAGAGTCAGTAGATCTAGCTGGTCTGTCATAATATAATAGAGACAGTAGATCTAGCTGGTCTGTCATACTATAATAGATACAGTAGATCTAGCTGGTCTGTCATAATATAATAAAGACAGTAGATCTATCTGGTCTGTCATAATTTAGTAGAGACAGTAGATCTAGCTGGTCTGTCATAATATAATAGGGACAGTAGATCTAGCTGGTTTGTCATAATATAATAGATACAGTAGATCTAGCTGGTCTGTCATAATATCAAAAAGACAGTTGATCTAGCTGGTCTGTCATAATATAACAGAGACAGTAGATTTAGCTGGTCTGTCATAATATAGTAGATACAGTAGATCTAGCTGGTCTGTCATAATATAATAGATACAGTAGATATAGCTGGTCTGTCATAATATAATAGAGTCAGTAGATCTAGCTGGTCTGTCATAATATAATAGAGACAGTAGATTTAGCTGGTCTGTCATAATATAATAGAGTCAGTAGATCTAGCTGGTCTGTCATAATATAATAGAGTCAGTAGATCTAGCTGGTCTGTCATAATATAATAAAGACAGTAGATCTAGCTGGTCTGTCATAATTTAGTAGAGACAGTAGATCTAGCTGGTCTGTCATAATATAATAGGGACAGTAGATCTAGCTGGTTTGTCATAATATAATAGATACAGTAGATCTAGCTGGTCTGTCATAATATCAAAAAAGACAGTTGATCTAGCTGGTCTGTCATAATATAACAGAGACAGTAGATTTAGCTGGTCTGTCATAATATAGTAGATACAGTAGATCTAGCTGGTCTGTCATAATATAATAGATACAGTAGATATAGCTGGTCTGTCATAATATAATAGAGTCAGTAGATCTAGCTGGTCTGTCATAATATAATAGATACAGTAGATCTAGCTGGTCTGTCATAATATAATAGAGTCAGTAGATCTAGCTGGTCTGTCATAATATAATAGAGACAGTAGATTTAGCTGGTCTGTCATAATATAGTAGATACAGTAGATCTAGCTGGTCTGTCATAATATAATAGAGAGTAGATCTAGCTGGTCTGTCAAAATGTAAAAGAGACAGTAGATCTAGCTGGTCTGTCATAATATAGTAGAGACAGTACATCTAGCTGGTCTGTCATAATATAGTAGAGACAGTACATCTAGCTGGTCTGTCATAATATAATAGGGACAGTAGATCTATCTGGTCTGTAATAATAAAATAGAGTCAGTAGATCTAGCTGGTCTGTCATAATATAATAGAGACAGTAGATCTAGCTGGTCTGTCATACTATAATAGATACAGTAGATCTAGCTGGTCTGTCATAATATCAAAAAAGACAGTTGATCTAGCTGGTCTGTCATAATATAACAGAGACAGTAGATTTAGCTGGTCTGTCATAATATAGTAGATACAGTAGATCTAGCTGGTCTGTCATAATATAACAGAGACAGTTGATCTATCTGGTCTGTCATAATATAATAGAGTCAGTAGATCTAGCTGGTCCGTCATAATATAATAGATACAGTAGATATAGCTGGTCTGTCATAATATAATAGAGTCAGTAGATCTAGCTGGTCTGTCATAATATAACAGAGACAGTAGATTTAGCTGGTCTGTCATAATATAGTAGATACAGTAGATCTAGCTGGTCTGTCATAATATAATAGAGTCAGTAGATCTAGCTGGTCTGTCATTATATAATAGAGTCAGTAGATCTAGCGGGTCTGTCATAATATAATAGATACAGTAGATCTAGCTGGTCTGTCAAAATATAATAGAGTCAGTGGATCTAGCTGGTCTGTCATAATATAATAGAGACAGTAGATTTAGCTGGTCTGTCATAATATAGTAGATACAGTAGATCTAGCTGGTCTGTCATAATATAATAGAGAGTAGATCTAGCTGGTCTGTCAAAATGTAAAAGAGACAGTAGATCTAGCTGGTCTGTCATAATATAGTAGAGACAGTACATCTAGCTGGTCTGTCATAATATAGTAGAGACAGTACATCTAGCTGGTCTGTCATAATATAATAGGGACAGTAGATCTATCTGGTCTGTAATAATAAAATAGAGTCAGTAGATCTATCTGGTCTGTAATAATATAATAGAGTCAGTAGATCTAGCTGGTGTGTCATAATATAATAGAGACAGTAGATCTAGCTGGTCTGTCATACTATAATAGATACAGTAGATCTAGCTGGTCTGTCATAATATAATAAAGACAGTAGATCTAGCTGGTCTGTCATAATTTAGTAGAGACAGTAGATCTAGCTGGTCTGTCATAATATAATAGGGACAGTAGATCTAGCTGGTTTGTCATAATATAATAGATACAGTAGATCTAGCTGGTCTGTCATAATATCAAAAAAGACAGTTGATCTAGCTGGTCTGTCATAATATAACAGAGACAGTAGATTTAGCTGGTCTGTCATAATATAATAGAGAGTAGATCTAGCTGGTCTGTCAAAATGTAAAAGAGACAGTAGATCTAGCTGGTCTGTCATAATATAGTAGAGACAGTACATCTAGCTAGTCTGTCATAATATAGTAGAGACAGTACATCTAGCTGGTCTGTCATAATATAATAGGGACAGTAGATCTATCTGGTCTGTAATAATAAAATAGAGTCAGTAGATCTATCTGGTCTGTAATAATATAATAGAGTCAGTAGATCTAGCTGGTCTGTCATAATATAATAGAGACAGTAGATCTAGCTGGTCTGTCATACTATAATAGATACAGTAGATCTAGCTGGTCTGTCATAATATAATAAAGACAGTAGATCTAGCTGGTCTGTCATAATGTAGAAGAGACAGTAGATCTATCTGGTCTGACATAATATAATAGAGTCAGTAGATCTAGCTGGTCTGTCATAATATAATAGATACAGTCGATCTAGCTGGTCTGTCATAATATAATAAAGACAGTAGATCTAGCTGGTCTGTCATAACTTAGTAGAGACAGTAGATCTAGCTGGTCTGTCATAATATAACAGGGACAGTAGATCTAGCTGGTTTGTCATAATATAATAGATACAGTAGATCTAGCTGGTCTGTCATAATATCAAAAGACAGTTGATCTAGCTGGTCTGTCATAATATAACAGAGACAGTAGATTTAGCTGGTCTGTCATAATATAGTAGATACAGTAGATCTAGCTGGTCTGTCATAATATAACAGAGACAGTTGATCTATCTGGTCTGTCATAATATAATAGAGTCAGTAGATCTAGCTGGTCTGTCATAATATAATAGATACAGTAGATCTAGCTGGTCTGTCATAATATAATAGAGTCAGTAGATCTAGCTGGTCTGTCATAATATAATAGAGACAGTAGATTTAGCTGGTCTGTCATAATATAGTAGATACAGTAGATCTAGCTGGTCTGTCATAATATAATAGTCAGTAGATCTAGCTGGTCTGTCATAATATAATAGAGTCAGTAGATCTAGCTGGTTTGTCATAATATAATAGATACAGTAGATCTAGCTGGTCTGTCAAAATATAATAGAGTCAGTAGATCTAGCTGGTCTGTCATAATATAATAGAGACAGTAGATTTAGCTGGTCTGTCATAATATAGTAGATACAGTAGATCTAGCTGGTCTGTCATAATATAATAGAGAGTAGATCTAGCTGGTCTGTCAAAATGTAAAAGAGACAGTAGATCTAGCTGGTCTGTCATAATATAATAGAGACAGTAGATTTAGCTGGTCTGTCATAATATAGTAGATACAGTAGATCTAGCTGGTCTGTCATAATATAATAGAGAGTAGATCTAGCTGGTCTGTCAAAATGTAAAAGAGACAGTAGATCTAGCTGGTCTGTCATAATATAGTAGAGACAGTACATCTAGCTGGTCTGTCATAATATAGTAGAGACAGTACATCTAGCTTGTCTGTCATAATATAATAGGGACAGTAGATCTATCTGGTCTGTCATAAAATAATAGAGTCAATAGATCTAGCTGGTCTGTCATAATATAATAGATACAGTAGATCTAGCTGGTCTGTCATAATATAATAGAGTCAGTAGATCTAGCTGGTCTGTCATAATATAATAGAGTCAGTAGATCTAGCTGGTCTTTCATAATATAATAGGGACATTAGGTCTTGCTGGTTTGTCATAATATAATAGATACAGTAGATCTAGCTGGTCTGTCATAATGTAGAAGAGACAGTAGATCTAGCTGGTCTGTCATAATATAGTAGAGACAGTAGATCTAGCTGGTCTGTCATAATGTTTTAGAAACAGTAGATCTAGCTGGTCTGTCATAATATAATAAATACAGTTGATCTAGCTGGTCTGTCATAATATAACAAAGAGAGTAGATCTAGCTGGTCTGTCATAATGTATTAGAAACAGTAGATCTAGCTGGTCTGTCATAATATAATAGATACAGTAGATCTAGCTGGTCTGTCATAATATAATAGGGACATTAGGTCTTGCTGGTCTGTCATAATATAGTAGAGACAGTAGATCTAGCTGGTATGTCATAATGTATTAGAAACAGTAGATCCAGCTGGTCTGTCATAATATAGTAGAGACAGATCTTGCTGGTCTGTCATAATATAATAGGTACAGTAGATCTAGCTGGTCTGTCATAATATAATAAAGACAGTAGATCTAGCTGGTCTGTCATAATTTAGTAGAGACAGTAGATCTATCTGGTCTGTCATAATATAATAGAGTCAGTAGATCTAGCTGATCTGTCACAATATAATAGAGTCAGTAGATCTAGCTGGTCTGTCGTAATATAATAGAGTCAGTAGATCTAGCTGGTCTGTCATAATATAATAGGGACATTAGGTCTTGCTGGTCTGTCATAATATAGTAGAGACAGTAGATCTAGCTGGTATGTCATAATGTATTAGAAACAGTAGATCCAGCTGGTCTGTCATAATATAGTAGAGACAGATCTTGCTGGTCTGTCATAATATAATAGGTACAGTAGATCTATCTGGTCTGTCATAATATAATAGATACAGTAGATCTAGCTGGTCTGTCATAATATAATAAAGACAGTAGATCTAGCTGGTCTGTCATAATTTAGTAGAGACAGTAGATCTATCTGGTCTGTCATAATATAATAGAGTCAGTAGATCTAGCTGATCTGTCACAATATAATAGAGTCAGTAGATCTAGCTGGTCTGTCGTAATATAATAGAGTCAGTAGATCTAGCTGGTCTGTCATAATATAATAGATACAGTAGATCTAGCTGGTCTGTCATAATATAATAGAGTCAGTAGATCTAGCTGGTCTGTCATAATATAATAGAGACAGTAGATTTAGCTGGTCTGTCATAATATAATAGATACAGTAGATCTAGCTTGTCTGTCATAATATAATAGGGACAGTAGATCTATCTGGTCTGTCATAAAATAATAGAGTCAATAGATCTAGCTGGTCTGTCATAATATAATAGATACAGTAGATCTAGCTGGTCTGTCATAATATAATAGAGTCAGTAGATCTAGCTGGTCTGCCATAATATAATAGAGTCAGTAGATCTAGCTGGTCTTTCATAATATAATAGGGACATTAGGTCTTGCTGGTCTGTCATAATATAATAGATACAGTAGATCTAGCTGGTCTGTCATAATGTAGAAGAGACAGTAGATCTAGCTGGTCTGTCATAATGTTTTAGAAACAGTAGATCTAGCTGGTCTGTCATAATATAATAAATACAGTTGATCTAGCTGGTCTGTCATAATATAACAAAGAGAGTAGATCTAGCTGGTCTGTCATAATGTATTAGAAACAGTAGATCTAGCTGGTCTGTCATAATATAATAGATACAGTAGATCTAGCTGGTCTGTCATAATATAATAGGGACATTAGGTCTTGCTGGTCTGTCATAATATAGTAGAGACAGTAGATCTAGCTGGTATGTCATAATGTATTAGAAACAGTAGATCCAGCTGGTCTGTCATAATATAGTAGAGACAGATCTTGCTGGTCTGTCATAATATAATAGGTACAGTAGATCTAGCTGGTCTGTCATAATATAATAAAGACAGTAGATCTAGCTGGTCTGTCATAATTTAGTAGAGACAGTAGATCTATCTGGTCTGTCATAATATAATAGAGTCAGTAGATCTAGCTGATCTGTCACAATATAATAGAGTCAGTAGATCTAGCTGGTCTGTCGTAATATAATAGAGTCAGTAGATCTAGCTGGTCTGTCATAATATAATAGAGACAGTAGATCTAGCTGGTCTGTCATAATATAATAGAGTCAGTAGATCTAGCTGGTCTGTCATAATATAATAGAGACAGTAGATTTAGCTGGTCTGTCATAATATAGTAGATACAGTAGATCTAGCTTGTCTGTCATAATATAATAGGGACAGTAGATCTATCTGGTCTGTCATAATATAATAGAGTCAGTAGATCTAGCTGGTCTGTCATAATATAATAGAGTCAGTAGATCTAGCTGGTTTGTCATAATATAATAGATACAGTAGATCTAGCTGGTCTGTCAAAATATAATAGAGTCAGTAGATCTAGCTGGTCTGTCATAATATAATAGAGACAGTAGATTTAGCTGGTCTGTCATACTGTAGAAGAGACAGTAGATCTAGCTGGTCTGTCATAATATAGTAGATACAGTAGATCTAGCTGGTCTGTCATAATATAATAGAGACAGTAGATCTAGCTGGTCTGTCATAATATAATAGAGATAGTAGATCTAGCTGGTCTGTCATAATATAACAAAGAGAGTAGATCTAGCTGGTCTGTCATAATGTATTAGAAACAGTAGATCTAGCTGGTCTGTCATAATATAATAGATACAGTAGATCTAGCTGGTCTGTCATAATATAATAGGGACATTAGGTCTTGCTGGTCTGTCATAATATAGTAGAGACAGTAGATCTAGCTGGTATGTCATAATGTATTAGAAACAGTAGATCCAGCTGGTCTGTCATAATATAGTAGAGACAGATCTTGCTGGTCTGTCATAATATAATAGGTACAGTAGATCTATCTGGTCTGTCATAATATAATAGATACAGTAGATATAGCTGGTCTGTCATAATATAATAAAGACAGTAGATCTAGCTGGTCTGTCATAATTTAGTAGAGACAGTAGATCTATCTGGTCTGTCATAATATAATAGAGTCAGTAGATCTAGCTGATCTGTCACAATATAATAGAGTCAGTAGATCTAGCTGGTCTGTTGTAATATAATAGAGTCAATAGATCTAGCTGGTCTGTCATAATATAATAGATACAGTAGATCTAGCTGGTCTGTCATAATATAATAGAGTCAGTAGATCTAGCTGGTCTGTCATAATATAATAGAGACAGTAGATTTAGCTGGTCTGTCATAATATAGTAGATACAGTAGATCTAGCTTGTCTGTCATAATATAATAGGACAGTAGATCTATCTGGTCTGTCATAAAATAATAGAGTCAATAGATCTAGCTGGTCTGTCATAATATAATAGAGTCAGTAGATCTAGCTGGTTTGTCATAATATAGTAGATACAGTAGATCTAGCTGGTCTGTCATAATATAATAGAGTCAGTAGATCTAGCTGGTCTGTCATAATATAATAGAGTCAGTAGATCTAGCTGGTCTTTCATAATATAATAGGGACATTAGGTCTTGCTGGTCTGTCATAATATAATAGATACAGTAGATCTAGCTGGTCTGTCATAATGTAGAAGAGACAGTAGATCTAGCTGGTCTGTCATAATATAGTAGAGACAGTAGATCTAGCTGGTCTGTCATAATATAATAGAGTCAGTAGATCTAGCTGGTCTGTCGTAATATAATAGAGTCAGTAGATCTAGCTGGTCTGCCATAATATAATAGATACAGTAGATCTAGCTGGTCTGTCATAATATAATAGAGTCAGTAGATCTAGCTGGTCTGTCATAATATAATAGAGACAGTAGATTTAGCTGGTCTGTCATAATATAGTAGATACAGTAGATCTAGCTTGTCTGTCATAATATAATAGGGACAGTAGATCTATCTGGTCTGTCATAAAATAATAGAGTCAATAGATCTAGCTGGTCTGTCATAATATAATAGAGTCAGTAGATCAGCTGGTTTGTCATAATATAGTAGATACAGTAGATCTAGCTGGTCTGTCATAATATAATAGAGTCAGTAGATCTAGCTGGTCTGTCATAATATAATAGAGTCAGTAGATCTAGCTGGTCTTTCATAATATAATAGGGACATTAGGTCTTGCTGGTCTGTCATAATATAATAGATACAGTAGATCTAGCTGGTCTGTCATAATGTAGAAGAGACAGTAGATCTAGCTGGTCTGTCGTAATATAATAGAGTCAGTAGATCTAGCTGGTCTGTCATAATATAATAGATACAGTAGATCTAGCTGGTCTGTCATAATATAATAGAGTCAGTAGATCTAGCTGGTCTGTCATAATATAATAGAGACAGTAGATTTAGCTGGTCTGTCATAATATAGTAGATACAGTAGATCTAGCTTGTCTGTCATAATATAATAGAGTCAGTAGATCTAGCTGGTCTGTCATAATATAATAGGGACATTAGGTCTTGCTGGTCTGTCATAATATAATAGATACAGTAGATCTAGCTGGTCTGTCATAATGTAGAAGAGACAGTAGATCTAGCTGGTCTGTCATAATATAATAGAGTCAGTAGATCAAGCTGGTCTGTCATAATATAATAGGGACATTAGGTCTTCCTGGTCGGTCATAATATAATAGATACAGTAGATCTAGCTGGTCTGTCATAATATAATAGAGTCAGTAGATCTAGCTGGGCTGTCATAATATAATAGAGACAGTAGATGTAGCTGGTCTGTCATAATATAGTAGGGACATTAGGTCTTGCTGGTCTGTCATAATATAATAGATACAGTAGATCTAGCTGGTCTGTCATAATATAATAGAGTCAGTAGGTCTAGCTGGTCTGTCATAATATAATAGGGACATTAGGTCTTGCTGGTCTGTCATAATATAATAGATACAGTAGATCTAGCTGGTCTGTCATAATGTAGAAGAGACAGTAGATCTAGCTGGTCTGTCATAATATAGTAGAGACAGTAGATCTAGCTGGTCTGTCATAATATAATAGAGTCAGTAGATCAAGCTGGTCTGTCATAATATAATAGGGACATTAGGTCTTCCTGGTCTGTCATAATATAATAGATACAGTAGATCTAGCTGGTCTATCATAATATAATAGAGACATTAGATTTAACTGGTCTGTCATAATATAGTAGATACAGTAGATCTAGCTTGTCTGTCATAATATAGTAGAGTCAGTAGATCTAGCTGGTCTGTCATAATATAATAGGGACATTAGGTCTTGATTGTCTGTCATAATATAATAGAGTCAGTAGATCTAGCTGGTCTGTCATAATATAATAGAGACAGTAGATTTAGCTGGTCTGTCATAATATAGTCGATACAGTAGATCTAGCTGGTCTGTCATAACATAATAGGGACAGTAGATCTATCTGGTCTGTCTTAATATAATAGAGTCAGTAGATCTAGCTGGTCTGTCATAATATAATAGGTACAGTAGATCTAGCTGGTCTGTCATACTATAATAGAGACAGATCTAGCTGGTATGTCATAATATAATAGAGACAGTAGATCTAGCTGGTCTGTCATAATAAAACAGAGACAGTAGATCTAGCTGGTCTGTCATAATATAACAGAGACAGTAGATCTAGCTGGTCTGTCATAATGTTTTAGAAACAGTAGATCTAGCTGGTCTGTCATAATATAATAAATACAGTTGATCTAGCTGGTCTGTCATAATATAACAAAGAGAGTAGATCTAGCTGGTCTGTCATAATGTATTAGAAACAGTAGATCTAGCTGGTCTGTCATAATATAATAGAGACAGTAGATCTAGCTGGTCTGTCATAATATAATAGAGACAGTAGATCTAGCTGGTCTATCATAATATAGTAGAGACAGTAGATCTAGCTTGTCTGTCATAATATAACAGAGACAGTAGATCTAGCAGGTCTGTCTTAATATAATAGGGACATTAGGTCTTGCTGGTCTGTCATAATATAATAGGGACAGTAGATCTAGCTGGTCTGTCATAATATAATAGAGACAGTAGATCTAGCTGGTCTTTCATAATATAGTAGAGACAGTAGATCTAGCTGGTCTGTCATAATATATTAGAAACAGTAGATCTAGCTGGTCTGTCACAATGTTTTAGAAACAGTAGAGCTAGCTGGTCTGTCAAAATATAATAGATACAGTTGATCTATCTGGTCTGTCATAATATTTTAGAGACAGTAGATCTAGCTGGTCTGTCATAATATAATAGAGTCAGTAGATCTAGCTGGTCTGTCATAATATAATAGAGACAGTAGATTTAGCTGGTCTGTCATAATATAGTAGATACAGTAGATCTAGCTGGTCTGTCATAATATAGTAGATACTTTAGATCTAGCTGGTCAGTCATAATATAATAGGGACAGTAGATCTATCTGGTCTGTCATAATATAATAGAGTCAGTAGATCTAGCTGGTCTGTCACAATATAATAGAGTCAGTAGATCTAGCTGGTCTGTCATAATATATTAGCAATAGTAGATCTAGCTGGTCTGTCATAATATAGTAGAGACAGTAGATCTAGCTGATCTGTCATAATATAATAGAGTCAGTAGATCTAGCTGGTCTGTCATAATATAATAGAGAGAGTAGATCTAGCTTGTCTGTGATAATATAATAGAGACAGTAGATCTAGCTGGTCTGTCATAATGTTTTTGAAACAGTAGACCTAGATGGTCTGTCATAATATAGTAGAGATAGTAGATCTAGATGGTCTGTCATAATATAATAGAGACAGTAGATCTAGCTGGTCTGTCATAATATAGTAGAGACAGTAGATCTATCTGGTCTGTCATAATATAATAGAGTCAGTAGATCTAGCTGGTCTGTCATAATATAATGGAAACAGTAGATCTAGCTGGTCTGTCATAATATAGTAGAGACAGTAGATCTAGCTGGTCTGTCATAATATAATAGAGTCAGTAGATTTAGCTGGTCTGTCATAATATAGTAGATACAGTAGATCTAGCTGGTCTGTCATAATGTATTAGAAACAGTAGATCTAGCTGGTATGTCATAATCTAATAGATACAGTAGATCTAGCTGGTCTGTCATAATATAATAGAGACAGTAGATCTAGCAGGTCTGTCTTAATTTAATAGGGACATTAGGTCTTGCTGGTCTGTCATAATATAATAGGGACAGTAGATCTAGCAATCTTTCATAATATAGTAGCGACAGTAGATCTAGCTGTTCTGTCATAATATATTAGAAACGGTAGATCTAGCTGGTCTGTCATAATGTTTTAGAAACAGTAGATCTATCTGGTCTGTCATAATATAATAGAGTCAGTAGATCTAGCTGGTCTGTCATAATGTAATAGAGACAGTAGATTTAGCTGGTCAGTCATAATATGATAGAGACAGTAGATCTAGCTGGTCTTTCATAATATAGTAGAGACAGTAGATCTAGCTGGTCTATCCTAATATATTAGAAATGGTAGATCTATCTGGTCTGTCATAATGTTTTAGACACAGTAGATCTAGCTGGTCTGTCATAATATAATAGATACAGTAGATCTATCTTGTCTGTCATAATATAATAGATACAGTAGATCTAGCTGGTCTGTCATAATATAGTAGATACAGTAGATCTAGCTGGTCTGTCATAATATAATAGGGACAGCAGATCTAGCTGGTCTGTCATACTATAATAGAGACAGATCTAGCTGGTATGTCATAATATAATAGAGACAGTAGATCTAGCTGGTCTGTCATAATATAACAGAGACAGTAGATCTAGCTGGTCTTTCATAATATAACAGAGACAGTAGATCTAGCTGGTCCGTCATAATGTATTAGAAACAGTTGATCTATCTAGTCTGTCATAATTTAGTAGAGACAGTAGATCTAGCTGGTCTGTCATAATATAATAGAGTCAGTAGACCTAGCTGGTCTGTCATAATATAATAGATACAGTAGATCTAGCTGGTCTGTCATAATATAGTAGATATAGTAGATCTAGCTGGTCTGTCATAATATAATAGGGACAGTAGATCTAGCTGGTCTATCATAATATAATAGAGTCAGTAGATCAAGCTGGTCAGTCATAATATAATAGATACAGTTGATCTATCTGGTCTGTCATAATATAATAGAGTCAGTAGATCGAGCTGGTCTGTCATAATATAATAGAGTCAGTAGATGTACCTGGTCTGTCATAATTTAGTAGAGACAGTAGATCTAGCTGGTCTGTCATAATATAATAGAGTCAGTAGACCTAGCTGGTCTGTCATAATATAATAGATACAGTAGATCTAGCTGGTCTGTCATAATATAGTAGATATAGTAGATCTAGCTGGTCTGTCATAATATAATAGGGACAGTAGATCTAGCTGGTCTATCATAATATAATAGAGTCAGTAGATCAAGCTGGTCAGTCATAATATAATAGATACAGTTGATCTATCTGGTCTGTCATAATATAATAGAGTCAGTAGATCGAGCTGGTCTGTCATAATATAATAGAGTCAGTAGATCTAGCTGGTCTGTCATAATATAATAGGGACAGTAGATTTAGCTGGTCTGTCATAATATAGTAGATACTTTAGATCTAGCTGGTCAGTCATAATATAATAGGGAAAGTAGATCTATCTGGTCTGTCATAATATAATAAAGTCAGTAGATCTAGCTGGTCTGTCACAATATAATAGAGTCAGTAGATGTACCTGGTCTGTCATAATATATTAGAAATAGTAGATCTAGCTGGTCTGTCATAATATAATAGAGTCATTAGATCTAGCTGGTCTGTCATAATATAATAGAGACAGTAGATCTAGCTTGTCTTTGATAATATAATAGAGACAGTAGATCTAGTTGGTCTGTCATAATATATTAGAAACAGTAGATCTAGCTGGTCTGTCATAATGTTTTAGAAACAGTAGACCTAGATGGTCTGTCATAATATAGTAGAGATAGTAGATCTAGATGGTCTGTCATAATATAATAGAGACAGTAGATCAAGCTGGTCAGTCATAATATAATAGATACAGTTGATCTATCTGGTCTGTCATAATATAATAGGGACAGCAGATCTAGCTGGTCTGTCATACTATAATAGAGACAGATCTAGCTGGTATGTCATAATATAATAGAGACAGTAGATCTAGCTGGTCTGTCATAATATAACAGAGACAGTAGATCTAGCTGGTCTTTCATAATATAACAGAGACAGTAGATCTAGCTGGTCCGTCATAATGTATTAGAAACAGTTGATCTATCTAGTCTGTCATAATTTAGTAGAGACAGTAGATCTAGCTGGTCTGTCATAATATAATAGAGTCAGTAGACCTAGCTGGTCTGTCATAATATAATAGATACAGTAGATCTAGCTGGTCTGTCATAATATAGTAGATATAGTAGATCTAGCTGGTCTGTCATAATATAATAGGGACAGTAGATCTAGCTGGTCTATCATAATATAATAGAGTCAGTAGATCAAGCTGGTCAGTCATAATATAATAGATACAGTTGATCTATCTGGTCTGTCATAATATAATAGAGTCAGTAGATCGAGCTGGTCTGTCATAATATAATAGAGTCAGTAGATGTACCTGGTCTGTCATAATTTAGTAGAGACAGTAGATCTAGCTGGTCTGTCATAATATAATAGAGTCAGTAGACCTAGCTGGTCTGTCATAATATAATAGATACAGTAGATCTAGCTGGTCTGTCATAATATAGTAGATATAGTAGATCTAGCTGGTCTGTCATAATATAATAGGGACAGTAGATCTAGCTGGTCTGTCATAATATAATAGATACAGTTGATCTATCTGGTCTGACATAATATAATAGATACAGTTGATCTAGCTGGTCTGTCATAATATAATAGAGACAGTAGATTTAGCTGGTCAGTCATAATATGATAGAGACAGTAGATCTAGCTGGTCTTTCATAATATAGTAGAGACAGTAGATCTAGCTGGTCTATCCTAATATATTAGAAATGGTAGATCTAGCTGGTCTGTCATAATGTTTTAGACACAGTAGATCTAGCTGCTCTGTCATAATATAACAGATACAGTTGATCTATCTGGTCTGTCATAATATAATAGGGACAGTAGATCTAGCTGGTCTATCATAATATAATAGAGTCAGTAGATCAAGCTGGTCAGTCATAATATAATAGATACAGTTGATCTATCTGGTCTGTCATAATATAATAGAGTCAGTAGATCGAGCTGGTCTGTCATAATATAATAGAGACAGTAGATTTAGCTGGTCTGTCATAATATAGTAGATACTTTAGATCTAGCTGGTCAGTCATAATATAATAGGGAAAGTAGATCTATCTGGTCTGTCATAATATAATAAAGTCAGTAGATCTAGCTGGTCTGTCACAATATAATAGAGTCAGTAGATGTACCTGGTCTGTCATAATATATTAGAAATAGTAGATCTAGCTGGTCTGTCATAATATAATAGAGTCATTAGATCTAGCTGGTCTGTCATAATATAATAGAGACAGTAGATCTAGCTTGTCTGTGATAATATAATAGAGACAGTAGATCTAGCTGGTCTGTCATAATATATTAGAAACAGTAGATCTAGCTGGTCTGTCATAATGTTTTAGAAACAGTAGACCTAGATGGTCTGTCATAATATAATAGAGACAGTAGATCTAGCTGGTCTGTCATAATATAATAGAGACAGTAGATCTAGCTGGTCTATCATAATATAATAGATACAGTTGATCTATCTGGTCTGTCATAATATAATAGATACAGTAGATCTAGCTGGTCTGTCATAATATAGTAGATACAGTAGATCTAGCTGGTCTGTCATAATATAATAGGGACAGTAGATCTAGCTGGTCTGTCATACTATAATAGAGACAGATCTAGCTGGTATGTCATAATATAATAGAGACAGTAGATCTAGCTGGTCTGTCATAATATAACAGAGACAGTAGATCTAGCTGGTCTGTCATAATATAACAGAGACAGTAGATCTAGCTGGTCTGTCATAATGTATTAGAAACAGTTGATCTATCTAGTCTGTCATAATTTAGTAGAGACAGTAGATCTAGCTGGTCTGTCATAATATAATAGAGTCAGTAGACCTAGCTGGTCTGTCATAATATAATAGATACAGTAGATCTAGCTGGTCTGTCATAATATAGTAGATACAGTAGATCTAGCTGGTCTGTCATAATATAATAGGGACAGTAGATCTAGCTGGTCTATCATAATATAATAGAGACAGTAGATCAAGCTGGTCAGTCATAATGTAATAGATACAGTTGATCTATCTGGTCTGTCATAATATAATGGAGTCAGTAGATCGAGCTGGTCTGTCATAATATAATAGAGACAGTAGATTTAGCTGGTCTGTCATAATATAGTAGATACTTTAGATCTAGCTGGTCAGTCATAATATAATGGAAACAGTAGATCTAGCTGGTCTGTCATAATATAGTAGAGACAGTAGATCTAGCTGGTCTGTCATAATATAATAGAGTCAGTAGATCTAGCTGGTCTGTCATAATATAATAGAGACAGTAGATTTAGCTGGTCTGTCATAATATAGTAGATACAGTAGATCTAGCTGGTCTGTCACAATATAATAGAGTCAGTAGATCTAGCTGGTCTGTCATAATATAGTAGATACAGTAGATCTAGCTGGTCTGTTATAATATAATAGATACAGTAGATCTAGCTGGTCTGTCATAATATAATAGGGACATTAGGTCTTGCTGGTCTGTCATAATGTATTAGAAACAGTAGATCTAGCTGGTCTGTCATAATATAATAGATACAGTTGATCTATCTGGTCTGTCATAATATAATAGAGTCAGTAGATCTAGCTGGTCTGTCATAATATAATAAATACAGTTGATCTATCTGGTCAGTCATAATATGATAGAGACAGTAGATCTAGCTGGTCTTTCATAATATAGTAGAGACAGTAGATCTAGCTGGTCTATCCTAATATATTAGAAAATGGTAGATCTAGCTGGTCTGTCATAATGTTTTAGACACAGTAGATCTAGCTGGTCTGTCATAATATAATAGACAGTTGATCTATCTGGTCTGTCATAATATAATAGATACAGTAGATCTAGCTGGTCTGTCATAATATAGTAGATACAGTAGATCTAGCTGGTCTGTCATAATATAATAGGGACAGTAGATCTAGCTGGTCTGTCATACTATAATAGAGACAGATCTAGCTGGTATGTCATAATATAATAGAGACAGTAGATCTAGCTGGTCTGTCATAATATAACAGAGACAGTAGATCTAGCTGGTCTGTCATAATATTACAGAGACAGTAGATCTAGCTGGTCTGTCATAATATAACAGAGACAGTAGATCTAGCTGGTCTGTCATAATATAACAGAGACAGTAGATCTAGCTGGTCTGTCATAATGTATTAGAAACAGCTTGATCTATCTAGTCTGTCATAATTAGTAGAGACAGTATATCTAGCTGGTCTGTCATAATATAATAGAGTCAGTAGACCTAGCTGGTCTGTCATAATATAATAGATACAGTAGATCTAGCTGGTCTGTCATAATATAGTAGATACAGTAGATCTAGCTGGTCTGTCATAATATAATAGGGACAGTAGATCTAGCTGGTCTATCATAATATAATAGAGACAGTAGATCAAGCTGGTCAGTCATAATGTAATAGATACAGTTGATCTATCTGGTCTGTCATAATATAATGGAGTCAGTAGATCGAGCTGGTCTGTCATAATATAATAGAGACAGTAGATTTAGCTGGTCTGTCATAATATAGTAGATACTTTAGATCTAGCTGGTCAGTCATAATATAATGGAAACAGTAGATCTAGCTGGTCTGTCATAATATAGTAGAGACAGTAGATCTAGCTGGTCTGTCATAATATAATAGGAGTCAGTAGATCTAGCTGGTCTGTCATAATATAATAGAGACAGTAGATTTAGCTGGTCTGTCATAATATAGTAGGATACAGTAGATCTAGCTGGTCTGTCATACGTATTAGAAACAGTAGATCTAGCTGGTATGTCATAATCTAATAGATACAGTAGATCTAGCTGGTCTGTCATAATATAATAGAGACAGTAGATCTAGCAGGTCTGTCTTAATATAATAGGGACATTAGGTCTTGCTGGTCTGTCATAATGTATTAGAAACAGTAATCTAGCTGGTCTGTCATAATATAATAGATACAGTTGGGATCTATCTGGTCTGTCATAATATAATAGAGTCAGTAGATCTAGCTGGTCTGTCATAATATAATAGAGACAGTAGATTTAGCTGGTCAGTCATAATATGATAGAGACAGTAGATCTAGCTGGTCTTTCATAATATAGTAGAGACAGTAGATCTAGCTGGTCTATCCTAATATATTAGAAATGGTAGATCTAGCTGGTCTGTCATATGTTTTTAGACAGTAGATCTAGCTGGTCTGTCATAATATAATAGATACAGTTGATCTATCTGGTCTGTCATAATATAATAGATACAGTAGATCTAGCTGGTCTGTCATAATATAGTAGGATACAGATCTAGCTGGTCTGTCATAATATAATAGGGACAGTAGATCTAGCTGGTCTGTCATACCATAATAGAGACAGATCTAGCTGGTATGTCATAATATAATAGAGACAGTAGATCTAGCTGGTTCGTCATAATATAACAGAGACAGTAGATCTAGCTGGTCTATCATAATATACGAGACAGTAGATCTAGCTGGTCTGTCATAATGTAATAGAAACAGTTGATCTATCTAGTCTGTCATACTTAGTAGAGACAGTAGATCTAGCTGGTCTGTCATAATATAATAGAGTCAGTAGACCCTAGCTGGTCTGTCATAAATATAATAGATACAGTAGAGATCTAGCTGGTCTGTCATAATATAGTAGATACAGTAGATCTAGCCGGGTCTGTCATAATATAATAGGGACAGTAGATCTAGCTGGTCTATCATAATATAATAGAGTCAGTAGATCAAGCTGGTCAGTCA
>NW_024607982.1:0-43767 GCF_018296145.1 Oncorhynchus tshawytscha
ATGATGTGGTAATATTCTCTACATTTCTTTTTTTGCTGAGTTTATATGTATTGCAAATTCATAACATATTGTACAAATTGCAATTTGTAACATATCATATCAAATGGAGGGAGACATATATACATGTACTATGTTATGTCTATCCTGAGTCTAGGTTGCAGAAAAACGAGCACAATAATGAATACAAATACTAACCCACATCTAATATATCTCCACCTTTAAATACCTTAACTCTGTCATCACAACATTGTACAACAGACTGCTCAACCGAAAACTGTTACACAAAACTTAAACGTTGCCTAGAGCAAATAACCTAAAACCTCATGTTCCAACATTACATTTTAGTTATTACTTTATTTGACTGAGAGTCATGCTGAGACAAATTCATTATGATAGCCCAGGCATCAGATTGTGATCTATAATCAGCAGGACTCCATATAAGAGAACGATTTACTACCCTTGACGTCCCAAGGAATATCAGTCACTTATAGAATTATTTCAATGTCTCTACCGTATATGATCTAAATGACAATACCGGTGTAGTGCTTTCATAGAGCAGCAATCCTGTTTATTAATAACTGGTTTCTGCTCTACAAACTGCCCTCAAGTTTCATTTGTTATTTTTAATCCTTGAATTTCTCATTTCTCTTATTAAAGTATTTTGCATTTCTCTGAAAGAGTGCAGTACACCATTCTCTCTCTGTTTCAGGACACTGCAAAGTGGATGGGTTGGTACTGTAAACAGAGGACTTGGAATGAAACCTTTGAAACAATGGTGTTTTCCCTTACTGTTGTGTTTATGTAAAGCCAATCTGTGAACATCTCCTACGTGTTCGCTTCTCTCAGAGTATGTCCAACGCATAGATGAGGGTTTCACGTTATATGGCAAATTATTTTACTGCTACTGTACATTTAGGAGTTTGCCTAAAATGCTTATTAGTACATGAAGATTGCACCCGTCAGATAGGACCTATCAAAACTTAGAAGTTGAACAACTGGAGGTGGGTGTATATTTAAGATTTTATTAGCAGCATTGCAACATCTCCTGAAGTTCATCCTGTTTGGTTGAAGTGGAAATTTCCACCTCAGGACAAGGTGCCATCGCGCAATCGGTAATGAAGTAATACACTGGTCTAATCCTGAAGCCTCTCCCTTCGTGAATAGTTCAACACTGACATCTTGTGGACAGAGGGTATTACTACATTTGGAAAACTAAACATATATAAAGTACTTTTTACATCCGCAGATGTCACAAAGTGCTTACACAGATACCAAGCCAAAAACAGCAAGCAATGCAGATGTAGAAGCACGGTGGCTTGGTAAAACTCACTAGAAAGGCAGGAACCTATGAAGAAACCCAGAGAGGTGCCATGGGCTCCCAGGTGGCGCAGCGGTCTAAGGCACTGCATCTCAGTGCTAGAGGCTTCACTACAGACCCTGGTTTGATTCCAGGCTGTATCACAACCGGCCGTGATTTGGAGTGTGTTCTGTCACTCATGGGGACACTACATCACTGCAATATCTAAAGGAAGAGCCTGAAAATTCAAGCCCCTTGAGTGCTGCCATAGAGTTACATTAGAAGTGCCCACCCAAGAAGGCTGAGGGTCATTGGCAACAGTTAAAATTACGTCAAATCACAGTATATATAGTCTTTTTTTTAAATGTAACCTTTATTTAACTAACCAAGTCAGTTAAGAACAAATTCTTATTTACAATGACGGCCTACACCAGCCAAACCCGGACAACGCTGAGCCAATTGTGTGCCAATAAGTTTTGAATGGTCATCCAACTCGGAATTGCAAGTTGGGAACTTGGGGCTCTTTCTACAGCTCCGACCTGAAGATCACTGACGTCATCATGATTCAACCTTGTTTTTTATTCAGAGTTCCCAGTTGTCTTGAAAGCACCATAAATCCAGAGAATGCCAGACTTTGATGACAAAATTTGCCCAAGAAGGACCACAGCTCCACCTTCCTGTTCAAGTGAGCACAGCACAACAAGGTGAGTCCAAAAATGTATTGTATGCTGATTCATAAATTATGTAATATGCCAGGGAGATATGTATACTGTAGCTAAGAAAGTAATACTAAGTGCACGTTGTGTAGTAAGCTGTTAGTAGCTCATGTGCCTCATCCTAATAATTTGGTGCCTTTTCCCCTTAATTCCGCCTTCTGATCTGACTTTGTGGTGCACATGTAGCCTATTGCCTGTTTTAGAGAAATGTAGTCATTGAATATTATAATAACTTTCATTGTCTGCTTATATGCCCCATTTATTTATCCTATGGTTCTGACTTTGTGTACAGGAGAATACTGTAAGAACGGCCCATGTTCTGAATTCTGTCACTATACATTTCAAAAGTGCTGAACAAAAAGTTATATTGACTATGTCCAACCTATTTTGCTCATTGTCTCAATCAAAATTACGGATGGCCTCCTCTCCGCTCGTTGTACCCTTATGCCATCATTTTTACAACTCAATTGTCAGTAGCAACCCCATGTTTTTAAGCAAGTCATCCATACCAGCTATGTTTGTTTAAAGGCAGTGAATGAAGCTGAATGAACTGTTTCCCTGCCAAACAAGGCACCACTGATAGCCAGGTGTAGCAGTACCAAGGTGTTGGGACTGCTGTTGAGACACCTTTATTTGATTTATTTTTACATAACTACGCAAGTCAGTTAAGAACAAATTCTTATTTACAATGACAGCCTACCGGGGAACAGTGGGTTAACTGCCTTGTTGAGGCAGAACAATGGATTTTTACCTTGTCAGCTCAGGGATTCAATCCAGCAACTTTTTGGTTACTGGCCCAAAGCTCTAACCACTAGACTACCTGCCACCCCTTTATTTAGGCCCTACCAGTTGAATACACACAAGTAAATAACTTCAAGGTACGAAATATGCGTAACCTACACCCTCAGAAAACAGGTTTTGGTTCTTTTCCAGAACCTTTTTTTCGAATAGTGTAGGCTATATAATGAGGTTATTTTGTATTCGTAATGGCTGCTCAGTGAAACGACCTGTCTTGATTTGTCATAGACTCTTGCTAAAAAACTTTAATGAGCAAGCCTTCCTTCACGAACTGGTCTCTGTAAAATTGTTATAGAAGACGCTTGGACCTTCTTTTTTTAATTCAGTGGTATTGTTAACAAACACACCTCAACAAAGCAACTCAGAATTAAAAACAGGTTCAGCCCCTGGTTCGACTGTGATCTGGCAGAGTTACTCCACCTCAAGAATTCCATTTGGCAAAAGGCTTGGCACACGCATACTCAGGCAAATGAGAAATAAGTGCACTCAGGCTATCAGAAAGGCCAAAGTTAGTTACTTTAAGGAGCATTTCTCTCTCCGTGGGTCTAACCCCAAGAAGTTCTGAAAAACGGTTACAAACCTGGAGAATAAACCCTCTTCCTCACAGCTGCCAAAGTCCCTTATTGTTGATGATGTGGTTGTTACTGTCAAGGAGCACATGGCTGAGCTCTTTAATCACCACTTAATTAAGTCAGGATCCCTCTTTGACTCAGCCAAGCCTCATTGCCCGTCCAACATTTCCTTATCTCCCACCCCTTCTTATGCGACTAGCCCCGATGCTCCTCCCTCTTTTCCCCCAGGCCCGCTACAAAGTTTCTCCCTGTAGGCAGTCACTGAGTCTGAGGTGCTAAAGGAGATCCTTAAACTGAACCCCCAAAAACATCTGGGTTGGATGGTTTAGATCCTTTCTTCTTTAATTAAGGTTGCAGCACCTATCATCGCCAAGCACATCTCTAACCTTTTTAACATGTCTCTCCTCTCTGGGAGGTTCCCATTGCTTGGAAGGCAGCCACGGTGAGTCTTTTATTTAAAGCCCCATATACTGCCCACCACTGCGACCTGTACGCTCTCGTTGGCTGGCCCTCGCTTCATAATCGTTGCCACACCCACTGGCTCCAGGTCATCTACAAGACCATGCCAGGTAATGTCCCCCTTATCTCAGCTCACTGGTCACCATAGCAGCACCCACCTGTAGCACGTGCTCCAGAAGGTATATCTCTGGTCACCACCAAAACTAATTCTTCCTTTGGCCGCCTCTCCTTCCAGTTCTCTGCTGCCAATGACTGGAATGAACTACAAAAATCTCTGAAACTGGAAACACTTATCTCCCTCACTAGCTTTACGCACCAGCTGTCAGAGCAGCTCACAGATTACTGCACCTATACATAGCCTTTCTATAATTTAGGCCAAACAACTACCTCTTTCCCTACTGTATTTATTTATTTTGCTCCTTTGCACCCCATTATTTCTACTTTGCACATTCTTCCATTGCAAATCAACCATTCCAGTGTTTTACTTGCTATATTGTATTTACTTCGCCACCATGGTGTCACGTTCTGAGCTTAGTTCTTTCATTATGTCTTTGTTTTGGTATGGTCAGGGCGTGAGTTGGGTGGGTTGTCTATGTTCCTTTTTCTATAATTTGGGATTTTTATGTTGGCCTGGTAGGGTTCTCAATCAGAGGCAGCTGTTTATCATTGTCCCTGATTGAGAACCATATTTAGGTAGCCTGGTTTCACTTTTGAGTTGTGGGTGATTATTTCCTGTTTAGTGTTTTGTCATTCACCTTACGGGACTGTTCTTTTGTTGTTTATTGTTTTTGTTCAGTGTTCATTTTGCTTCATTAAATTATGGACACCTACCACGCTGCGCATTGGTCTGACATTTCTTACTCCTCGTCAGAGGACGAAAACGAACGTTACACATGGCCTTTTTTTGCCTTTACCTCCCTTATCTCACCTCACTTGCTCACATTGTATATAGACTTTTTTTCTACTGTATTATTGACTGTATGTTTGTTTTACTCCATGTGTAACTCTGTCGTTGCATGTGTCGAACTGCTTTGCTTTATCTTGGCCAGGTCACAATTGTAAATGAGAACTTGTTCTCAACTTGCCTACCTGGTTAATTAAATAAAGGTGAAATGTAAAATGTAAATCTCTAAATTACAATTAAGTAATTAATTACATTTTGTTGTCCCAGGCTATTGTACAAGCAGCCTGCATTTTTTTAAATGTTATGTTAAAGTCATATTGAGATCATAACATGGCTCTGGTCAGTACAACACAGTCAGGCCAGAACTTTGTTCTGTTTCTCTAGATGTACTGATGTGGTGCCAGTGACCCCATGGTTGGCACCCATCGTCTGGGAAGGCACCTTTGACGCTGTGCTAATCGACAACATCTACAAGCCCATGAACCTCACCGTAGCAACCACTGTGTTTGCCGTTGGAAAGTGAGCACAACTTTTGACGAATATTCAAAAGGGAAGTTGAACTATCAATACTTTTTCAACAATGCAACTATAAGGAAATAAGTACCTGATGGCAGGTAATTAAATATCATGATGTTATCCTGATTTACGCCTTGAAACTGTCACGTTCCTTATAAGGATCGGACCAAGGCTCAGCATTGTATGCGTACATTCTTATTTATTTAAAGAATTACCACTGAACAAAATAACAAACCGTGACGCTATACAAACGAGTGCTGCCAGGCAACTACACATAGACAAGATGCCACCAAACACAAAGGGGAAATGGCTGCCTACATATGATCCCCAATCAGAGACAACGATAAACAGCTGTCTCTGATTGAGAACCATCTCAGGCCAACATAGAAATACAAAAACCCCTAGACCTACAACAACCCTAGACATACAAAAACCCTAGACAATACAAAAACTAGCGTACCCACCATAGTCACACCCTGACCTAACCAAAATATAAAGAAAACAGATATCTAAGGTCAGGGCGTGACAGAAAAACGTTAATAATTGTACTACTTCATGTATTATACTATTAAAATAGTGACTTAAGCGACGTTGAGTGTGGTATGATCGTCGGTACTAAGCGCGCCGGTTACAGTATTTTAGAAATGGCCGGCCTTCTGGGCTTTTCACGGACAACAGTGTCTCGGACAGGGGTACTCAACTCTTACGAGGTCCAGAGCCTGCTGGTTTGCTCTTCTACCTGATAATTAATTGCACACACCTGGTGTCACAGGTCTAAAATCAGTCCCTGACAAGAGGGGAAGAATGAAAAACTGCAGTGGAACTGGCTACGAGGTCCGGAGTTGAGTTTGAAGGGTCTAGGGTTTACCAAGAATGGTGCGACAAAAACAAAACATCCAGTCAGCAGCAGTCCTGTTTATGAACACAGCTCGTTGATAAGAGGTTGAAGGAGAAATGGCAAGAATTGTGCAAGCTAACATGCGGGCCACAAACAGGCAAACAATGGTGCAGTATAAAAGTTGTGGGCAGAACGGCATCTTGGAAATAACAAATCATTGGTCCTTGTCACAGATGGGCTATTACAGCAGACGACAACACCAGGTTCTACTCCAATCAACTAAAATCAAGAAGAAGCCAGTACAGTGGGCACGCAATCACCAACACTGGACAATTGAGTAGTGGAAAAACATAGATTGTTCCAAAATAATCCTGGTTCCTTTTGCGTCATGCTGATGGCAGTGTCAGGATTTGGCCACACCCTGCCTAGTGTCAATGGTAAAGGCTGCTGTCGGTGGTGTAATAGTGTGGGAAATGATTTCCTGGCCCTTGATACCGACTGAGCAATGTTTCCATGTCCAAAGATTTTCGGCTGTTCTGCAGGCAAAGGGGGGTCCAACCCCCTCCAACATCCAAATTAGATGTGTGTAATAAACTGGCCGCTGAGTGTATTTTGCATGATAACTACAATGAGGGGGGAAAAAACTAAAATGTCCAAAAATATAACACAATATGATAGGCAAGTCAGTTAAGAACAAATTCTTATTTACAATGACGGCCTACACCGGCCAAACCCGGACGACGCTGGGACAATTGTGTGCCGCCCTATTGGACTCCTAATCACCGCCGGTTCTGATACATCCTAATTTAGGTTTACCATTTCACCCGTTTCCTTTTCTGAGCGTTCTATAATATAGCTTATACTCCAAGTAGTCCTCGGACATTGTAAAACTGAAGTAATCACTCTTCATGACCATCTTTATTTATTTTTTCTTGAAATAAATATAATTGACCACTTTCCATATGTTTGTGTTCTGTCACTACTTATTTAACCAAGGTCCAAGGTGAGTTTTTACACTTAATTGGGATTCTCATAAAAATGTTGAATAGTGCTTCCCTCTGGTGGACAGTTATAGTACATGAAATACTGGGAAATTAAATGTATTCCATAGACTAACTTTTTTTTTTTACTTTAGTGAACTTATCATCTGGCAACCAGAGCACGGTATCAGCAGAAGGGGAAGGCTAGAGAACACATACTTGGAACAGCTAAGGACCAACACCAGACTGGAGGAGGAGATTATATCTGCAATGGAGGGCAGACAGTTCTGGAGGACACACCTCTCATCCCATCGACCAAAGACATATGGTGAGTACTGTATATATACACACACCACATATATATATACATATATATACATACATATACATACATATATATATACACATACATATATATACATACATATATATACATACATATATACACATACATATATATATACACATACATACATATATACACATACATATATATATATACACATACATATATATATACACATACATATATATATATACACATACATATATATATATACACATACATATATATATATATACACATACATATATATATATACACATACATATACACATACATATATATATATACACATACACACATATATATATATATATACACATACATACATACATATATATATATATATATATATATACACATACATACATATATATATATATATATATATATATATATATATATATATATATATATATACTGCTCAAAAAAAAAGAAAGGGAACACTAAAATAACACATCCTAGATCTGAATTAATGAAATATTCTTAAATATTTTTCTCTTTACAATAGTTGAATGTGCAGACAAAAAAAAATCACGCAAAAATGATCAATGGAAATCAAATTTATCAACCCATGGAGGTCTGGGTTTGGAGTCACTCAAAATTAAAGTGGAAAACCACACCTACAGGCTGATCCAACTTTGATGTAATGTCCTTAAAACAAGTCAAAATGAGGCTCAGTAGTGTATATGGCCTCCACATGCCTATATGACCTCACTACAACACCTGGGCATGCTCCTGATGAGGTGGCAGATGGTCTCCTGAGGGATCTCCTCCCAGACCTGGACTAAAGCATCCGCCACCTCCTGGACAGTCTGTGGTGCAATGGAGCGAGACATGATGTCCCAGATGTGCTCAATTGGATTCAGGTCTGGGGAACGGGCGGGCCAGTCCATAGCATCAATGCCTTCCTCGTGCAGGAACTGCTGACACACCCAGCCACATGAGGTCTAGCATTGTCTTGCATTAGGAGAAACCAGGGCCAACCACACCAGCTTATGGTCTCACAAGGGGTCTGAGGATCTCATCTCAGTACCTAATGGCAGTCAGGCTACCTCTGGCGAGCACATGGAGGGCTATGCGGCCCCCCAAAGAAATGCCATCCCACGCCATGACTGACCCACCACCAAACCGGTCATGCTGGAGGATTTTGCAGACACCAGAACCTTCTCCACGGCGTCTCCAGACTCTGTCACGTCTGTCACATGTGCTCAGTGTGAACCTGCTTTCATCTGTGAAGAGCACAGGGCGCCAGTGGCGAATTTGCCAATCTTGGTGTTCTCTGGCAAATGCCAAACGTCCTGCACGGTGTTGGGCTGTAAGCACAACCCCCACCTATGGACGTCGGGCCCTCATACCACCCTCATGGAGTCTGTTTCTGACCGTTTGAGCAGACACGTGCACATTTGTGGCCTGCTAGAGGTAATTTTGTAGGGCTCTGGCAGTGCTCCTCCTGCTCCTCCTTGCAAAAAGGCGGAGGTAGCGGTCCTGCTGCTGGGTTGTTGCCCTCCTACGGCCTCCTCCACGTCTCCTGATATACTGGCCTGTCTCCTGGTAGCGCCTTCATGCTCTGGACACTACGCTGACAGACACAGCAAACCTTATCACAGCTCGCATTGATGTGCCATCCTAGATGAGCTGCACTACCTGAGCCACTTGTGTGGGTTGTAGACTCAGTCTCATGCTACCACGAGAGTGAAAGCACCGCCAGCATTCAAAAGTGACCAAAACATCAGCCAGGAAGCATAGGAACTGAGAAGTGGTCTGTGGTCACCACCTGCAGAACCACTCCTTTATTGGGGGTGTCTTGCTAATTGCCTATATTTTCCACTTGTTGTCTATTCCATTTGCACAATAGCATGTGAAATGTATTGTCAGTGTTGCTTCCTAAGTGGACAGTTTGATTTCACAGAAGTGTGATTGACTTGGAGTTACATTGTGTTGTTTAAGTGTTCCCTTTATTTTTTGTATATACAGTTCATTCAGGAAAGTATTCAGACCCTTTGGCTTTTCCCACATTTTGTTACGTTACAGCCTTATTCTAAAATGTATTACATGTTTTTTCCCCTCATCAACCTACACACAATACCCCATAATGAGAATGCAAAAACAGGTTAAGAAATGTTTGCTAATTTATTAAAAATAAAAAACTGAATTATCACATTTACAAAAGTATTCAGACCCTTTACTCAGTACTTTGTTGAAGCACCTTTGGCAGCGATTACAGCCTTACTTGGGTGTTCTTGGGTATGAAGCTACAAGCTTGGCACACCTGTATTTGGGAGTTTCTTCCATTATTTTCAGCAGATCCCCTCAAGATCTGTCAGGTTGGATGGGAGCGTTGCTGCACAGCTATTTTCAGGTCTCTCCAGAGATGTTCGATCAGGTCAAGTCCGGGCTCTGTCTGGGCCACTCAAGGACATTGAGGCTTGTCCCGAAACCCACTCCTGCATTGTCATGTCTGTGTGCTTAGGGTCGTTATCCTGTTGGAAGGAGAACCTTCGCCCCAGTCTGAGATCCTGAGCGCTATGGAGCAGGCTTTCATCAAGGATCTCGCTGTACTTTTCTCCATTCATCCTTCCCCTTGATCCTGGCTGGTCTCCAAGCCCCTGCCACTGTAAAACATCACCACAGCATGATGCTGCTACCACCATGCATCACCGTAAGGATGGTGCCAGGTTTTCTCCAGACGTGACGCTTGGCATTCAGGCTAAAGAGTTCAATCTTGGTTTCATCAGACCAAAGAATCTTGTTTCTCATGGTCTGAGAGTCCTTTAGGTGGCTTTTGGAAACCTCCAAGCAGGCCGTCATGTGCATTTAACTGAGGAGAGGCTTCAGTCTGGCCACTCTACCATAAAGGCCTGATTGGTGGAGTTCTGCAGAGATTGTTGTCCTTCTGGAAGGTTTTCCCATCTCCACAGAGGAACGCTGGAGCTCTGTCAGAGTGTTCATCATGTTCTTGGTCACCTGCCTGACCAAGGCCCTTCTTCACCGATTGCTCAGTTTGCCCAGGCGGCCAGCTCTAGAAAGAGTCTTGGTGGTTACAAACTTCTTCCATTTAAAGAATGATGGAGGGCATTTTGTTCTTGGGGACCTTCAATGCTGCAGAAATGTATTGGTACCCTTCCCCAAGATCTTTGCCTAAACACAATCCTCTCTCAGAGCTCTACAGACAATTGCTTCAACCTCATGGCTTGGTTTTTGCTCTGACATGCACTGTCAACTTTTGGACCTTTATATAGACAGGTGTGTGCCTTTCCAAATCAAGTCCATTCAATTGAATTTACAACAGGTGGACTCTAGTCAACTTATAGAAACATAAAGGACGATCAATGGAAACAGGATGCACCGGAGCTCAATTTCGAGTCTCATAGCAAAGGGTCTGAATACTTATGTAAAGAAGTTATTGAAGTTTTTACTTAAAAATATTTGCAAAAATGTCTAAATTATTTTTCGCTTAGTCTTTATGGGATATTGTGTGTTGAGGGGGGGAAATGATTTAATCCATTTTAGAATAAGGCTGTAACGTAACAATATGTGGAAATGGTGAAGTAAGTGAGTCTGCGTCTCACATGGATATGGTTCTGGGCCATTCACTTTGAACAGGACTGTGTTTATAGCGTGAGCGGTCTCGAGTAAATGTGCTTGTTTCGATATCAAAGCAAGTGCTGCATATAGCCACCTCTGTACATCTGTTCATGTTGTTTGCTAGTTATTGAGTTATTAGCCCAGTTATAGCTAATGTCTAGTCAAGAATGGGGAAGTGGTTGCTTCCTACAAGAGCGCAGAATGTGTTTTTTTCATGCCATTCAGTCAAGAGCTTTTTTTATGTCTTAAAGGGGAAGTGTTGTATTTTGAGACGGTCTTGAATAAGATAAGTAGCAAAGAGGCGAAGGGTAGCATAATTGGTATGTTTCTCTCTAATAATTGTATAGGAATAATAATTCATTTTATTTTGTAAAGAGGTTTCTTGCAACAAACACCACAACATTTTCGGTCACCTTGTCTGAAGGACAAGTGGATAGACGTCAAACCCTGCAAGTTTTTTTCAAAAGTCTCATGGAATATAGGCCTATATTGAAAACTCACACTGGCTGCTACAGGCAGAACATCTATTCCCATGTTAAAATGGTGTGGGATGCACTCTGGTAGGCCTACGAGATGGCCTACAGGGAGGAGGTGAGGGCCCTCGGAGTGTGGTGTCAGGAAAATAACCTCACACTCAACGTCAACAAAACTAAGGAGATGATTGTGGACTTCAGGAAACAGCAGAGGGAACACCACCCTATCCACATCGATGGAACAGTAGTGGAGAGGGTAGTAAGTTTTAAGTTCCTCGGCGTACACATCACAGACAAACTGAATTGGTCCACCCACACAGACAGCATCGTGAAGAAGGCGCAGCAGCGCCTCTTCAACCTCAGGAGGCTGAAGACATTCGGCTTGTCACCAAAAGCACACAAACTTCTACAGATGCACAATCGAGAGCATCACCGCCTGGTACGGCAACTGCTCCGCCCACAACTGTAAGGCTCTCCAGAGGGTAGTGAGGTCCGCACAACGCATCACCGGGGCAAACTACCTGCCCTCCAGGACACCTACACCACCCGATGTCACAGGAAGGCCATAAAGATCATCAAGGACAACAACCACCCGAGCCACTGCCTGTTCACCCCGCTATCATCCAGAAGGCGAGGTCAGTACAGGTGCATCAAAGCTGGGACCGAGAGACTGAAAAACAGCTTCGATCTCAAGGTCATCAGACTGTTAAACAGCCACCACTAACATTGAGTGGCTGCTGTCAACACACTGACTCAACTCCAGCCACTTTAATAACGGGAATTGATGTAAAATATATCACTAGCCACTTTAAACAATGCTACCTAATATAATGTTACATACCCTACATTATTCATCTCATATGTCTACATATATACTGTACTCTATATCATCTACTGCATCTTTATATAATACATGCATCACTAGCCACTTTAAACTATGCCACTTTGTTCACATACTCATCTCATATGTATATACTGTACTCGATACCATCTACTGCATCTTGCCTATGCCGCTCTGTACCATCACTCATTCATATATCTTTATGTACATATTCTTTATCCCTTTACACTTGTGTGTATAAGGTAGTAGTTTTGGAATTGTTAGTTAGATTACTTGTTGGTTATTACTGCATTGTTGGAACTAGAAGCACAAGCATTTTGCTACACTCGCATTAACATCTGCTAACCATGTGCATGTGACAAATAAAATTGGATTTGATTTGATTTTGACTTTATGATCAAAAAGCCACAGCAGACTAAACTCGCGCCGGAAGTTGTACAGAATTTTCACAATGTTTAAGTTTGCACTCAGCAGAACTGAAATTTGCTCAGTGATGAAAAACATTAGAGGGAACATTGGGTACACGCAATATGGCAAAATTACACCTAGCCTATCAGAAGGAAAAGTGGGGCAACGTCTAGATATGGTTGTGTCTGGACTGGACCATTGCCTTCATATGCAATATCATCCACAACAGTCCTGAAGAGCAGGTGAAGGTCTCAAGTTTTGGTAATGCAATATGGAGGATGCACTTCATTGTGTAAAAACATCCTGCCATTGTCAGGGCAAAAGGGAAAATCCTTCATCACAGTGAGCCCATAGAAAAGTGGATGGGGGAAGGGGATTCAGAATAGCCTGACCAAGCACATTGTATTAGGTTACATGTACTGCCCTGAAAGCAAACAGAATTGAAACCAGGTGTATATCTACCATTGTCACACCCTGATCTGGTTCACCTATCTTTGTGCTTGTCTCCACCCCCACCAGGTGTCTCCCATCTTCCCCCATTATCCCATGAGTATTTATACCTGTGTTTTCTGTTTGTCGTTGCTAGTTTGTCTTGTCAAGTCCTGCCAGCGTGTTTTCCCGGTTTCCAGTCGCGCTAGTTTCTAGTCCTCCTGGTTTTGACCATTCTGCCTACCCGGAGCCTGCCTGCCGTTCTGTCCCTGATTGACGCTGCTGTGTATTACTGACTGTTGTGCATACCCTGAGCCTGCCTGCCGTTCTGTCCCTGATTGATGCTGCCATGTATTACTGACTGTTGTGCATACCCTGAGCCTGCCTGCTGTCCTGTACAAGTCGGAATCTGATCTGGTTACGAACCTCTGCCTGTCCTCGACCTGCCCGTTGCCTGTTCCCCGTGTTATAATAAATGATCTAAGAACTGAACCATCCACCTCCTGTGTCTGCATCTGGGTCATATCCTGTGTCGTGATTGCCATATTTGACCAAAACCAGAAAGCATTGTACTTTTAACCAGGTGAATGAAGAGAGGTGACGTAGGAAACCCGAAGTGTTCATTATTCCATATTGCTTATACAGGCAATAGGCATGGAATAATAATGTTGAGTGAGCTAGCCTAGCAGGCAGGAATTTCACTGCACCTTTTACACATGCTGTAAACTGTGTACAACACATACAATGTCATTGCATTTAATCTCCCAATTGGAAGTAAGAGAGGGTTGTGTCTGGACACAGCCATTGCCTTCATATTCAGTATCATCCACCACAGTCCTGAAGAGCAGGTGAAGAAAGGGCTCAAATTTTGGGGAATGGTATCGATTTGGGGTCACTCACAAGTTCTTCCAATGAAAACAAAGAGACACAGGACAAATCCTTTTTAAAAAGGCAATATGGGGGATGCACTTCATTGTGTAAAAACATCCTGCCAATGTCAGGGCAAAAGGGTAAATCCTTCATGACAATGAGCCCATAGAAAAGTGGATGGGGGAAGGGTTTTCAGAATAGCCTGACCAAACACATTGTATTGGGTTACATGTACTGCCCTGAAAGCAAAAAAAGGAACTGAAACCATGTGTGTATCTGCCATATCTGATCAAAAGCAGATGGTACTGTACTTTTAACCAGGTGAATGAAGAGAGATGACCTAGGCAACCGAAGAGCTCATCATTACATATTGCTTATACATGCAATAGGCATGTAATAATAATGTTGTGTGAGCTAGCCTAGCAAGTAAGAATTTCACTGCACCTTCTATACATGCTGTAAACTGTGTACAACAAATACAATTGGATTTAATTTAATCTACCAATGTATTCAACCTAATGTTAAAGCACATTAATACAGCAATTTAGGATATCTAACATCCATATCTTCTCTTGTCTAACACTGCTTACCTAATGTCCCCATACATGATTTCTAAGCATCCATCCTCTCTAACACTGTTATCCCCAAAACATAAGGTGACCAGACGTCCCCGTTAAAAACTGACTGGAAAGTGAAATAATATTTTACGTGGCAAGAAAGACGGGACAGCAGAGTCTAGCGGTTGACGTCTCAATCGCGTTGTGCTTGTTTTGTCCAGCAGAGGGAGCTGTTCACTATATCATCTTCATTCACTCTCCTTCTACTAACTACTTGCTCATGCTAGTTTTAGAGAAAACTGATGTGGAAAACTCAGCCAGAAGCTAGCAAGTGTCAAATGAATCCACAACATCACCACAAACCTATTTTCAAGCCAGGTAAGTTACAATCATTTGAGATACTAGCTAATGATATGATAATGTCACAATTTATTATATACATATGTATCAAGCATCACAGAGAAATTCTGATCTAGTATCAGGTCTCTGTACTTATTTATAGTGATCTGGAAGACAAAACTGATCCTAAATCATCACTACTTCTCTGAGAAGCTTAATACGTACTGCACCAGTTCTTTCTTTTTCTTTCTTTCTTTCTTTCGTTGTTCAAGACAAAATGGTCATTATTTCGCAAAGAATGTTCACCCCACTAATATTTCAAATGTTCTGTGTTTTTCAGAACTACAGTGCACAGGCGTGAGAGCTCATCGGGAAAGAGACAAAACGTCATCTGCAAAAATTGGATATCCTTGCGGCACAGATGTACTGATCATCCAGACTCATTTCAGAAGCTATGCCCTTACCAGTTTATAAAGCATTATTACAATCATGTGGGACCCTGTCAGTCTATTTATTATATTTAAATCAATCATTTATAGTTTATGTGAATAATTTATTATTTATATTTTGTATTTCCTTTTGTACCTGTGTTGAACTGAACTGTATTGCCGGTCTACTATAAAAACCAGTGACAAAATAATATTGAAATGTGAATTAAAACGTATTTTGTATAAATTGTCCAAATTTCGTTCTTGTCTGAAACCAATGAGAGTGGATTTATAATATCTTATATAACCATCAGAGGGGATGCACATTAAACTTGTTGCTGATCAGTCACATGATAATTTCTACTTTCAGTTTATGTATGCTTGTACTTTTGTTTCTTTATGTAACTTATTGTTAATATGTTTTTGTACTTTGTGAGGGTTGCTGTTCATGTTTTTCCTGTTCGTTTTATGTGTGGTAATCACACTGGGGCTGTGGGCTGAAGGGGGTGGGGAGATCTGGGTGAGGAGTAGAGGATAATTTGGGGGACCAGGAACTTGACATTGTGGGTTGTTTATTTATAAAGTCTGTCCAATGTATTAAACACCTGCATGTCTTACTATGATTGGAGGAGAAATAAGAAAAAAGACATGGAAAGACAAAATGGAAAAAGAGACAAAAAACAAGCAATACTTTTAATGGATAATAGTTTAGTCCCCTGATTATTGTATGACATTAGACAAAGTGTGTATTAAAATAGGCCAATGTGGCAGCACACAGTCCTTTCATAAGACTTGGAATTCCTGGATAGAATAGAGTTATTGTAGATATATACTGTTTAGACATTTGTATAATGGTATGAGGTTATTATTTAACATCTAGAATGGTGTGTATGTGTGTTTATATTGTATGGTATAATACTCAAAGCCCCACCTGTTTCATGCCCCACCTATTTAGCAAAAAATATAGTTTTGTTTTTGTTGTCGTTTCCTGTTTTGCATGTCATTTTGGTATTAATACGTGTCACTTATCAGTTTGCAAACAATGTATGAAAAAAATCTTTGAGTTAATAAAGCTGCATACAAACATGGTCTCTTGAGTAAGGCAGCCCCAAAATGCAGGTGTTTCAGACAAGCTCAGTGCTTTCTGTGGTGGTGGGGCAGCCATCAGACAATGCTGAGCATAGGGGTTGGTAATATTCTCTAGTTGCGCCT
This sequence comes from Oncorhynchus tshawytscha, assembly GCF_018296145.1. Lineage (NCBI taxonomy): Eukaryota > Metazoa > Chordata > Actinopteri > Salmoniformes > Salmonidae > Oncorhynchus > Oncorhynchus tshawytscha. Next base: position 16,569 of record NW_024607982.1, read on the forward strand.
TGATTGTCTCAGTGTTCTGTCACTCATGGGGACACTACGTCACTGCAAAATCTACATGGAGAGCTCGAAAATTCAAGAATATTTTGAAGATAAATACACAACACAGAGAATGAGGACAAAACAAAAGTAGAGTACTAATGTTCAAAAGCGAATTGTTAATTGGAGTTTGGTTTAGGTTCAACGTCTGTTCAGAATCTGTGAAATGTCCCTCCTGAGCCACGTTGTCATTGGTCTGTACATTGAGTCGGGGACAAGAGACTTTATTTTGCCATTGGCCAAGTTGTACTGCAAGGACTCGTGATTGGTCAACCCCAGGCTCGGGAGGGGGGTTATAAAAGGCATCTTGTTCCTATGTTCGGTGGGGAAAAGCTGAGGACAGGGGAAACTGAACATACAACGCCAAGAATAACATATTGTTGATATGTCCTTTCTGAAAAAAACTAATTTTCTCCCCCTTGATTTGCTTTGGATTTTGTGTTATTGAAGAATAACATAAATTGCTAACAGGTGCTGCCATAGAGTTACATTAGAAGTGCCCATCCAAGAAGGCTCAAGGTCATTGGCCACAGATAAGATGACGTTAAATCACGTTATATTTACCGTAGCTTTGATTGGACTGATCAAGTCAACATCCAGCGTTCAAAATCTTAGCTCCCAAGCCAGACAAGCAGTCATCATCATGACTCATGTTGACAATCTACTGTCAAATCCTTTTCAAGCCTTGTCATAGGAAGAGATTCTGTAGATAAAAAGTATAAGTGCTCATCTGCCATTAGACATGAACATTACACAACAAGTTGGAAATTGCAAATTCAACAATGAGGTTTGTAAGGAATCAGTGGCTACTTTCAAATAACTAGCCTGCTACTCAGTAGACTTGTGTGTGTGGTCTGGGTTTAAGGGTCTCTTTCCAAGATTAAAAGGATAAACTTTCAACACCACGGGCCTTAGCTTGCGAGCTAAGATTTCGAAAGCTACATGTTGACATTATCAGTCCAGTCAATGCTTTTGCAGATATATCTTAATTTAACGTCATTTAGCTGTGGCCAATGACCTTGAGCCTTCTTGGATGGGCAATTCTAATGTAACTATGGCAGCACCTGTTAGCAATTTATGTTTTTCTTCAATAACAGAAACTCCAAAGCAAATCAGGGGGAGAAAATTGGTTTATTGTGAGACGACAAATCAATATGTTACGCTGGGAGGTAGATGTTCAGATGTTCAGTCTCCCGTCCTCAGCTTTTCCCCACCGAACATAGGAACAGGATACCTTTTATAACCCCCCTCCCCAGCCTGAGGTTGACCAATCAGAAGTCCTTGCAGTACAATGTGGCCAATGGCCACATCCTGCCCCTGACTCAATGTACAGACCTATGACAATATGGCACATGTAGCACATGAAAGCACACTGAGGTCTGGAGCTTAGAGCAAGCACAACCCCTCCTGGCTGAATCCCCACTTTAGCCCGGCACGTTCGAGGCGCTGGCACAGGATGCACTGGGCTGTGCAGGCGCACTGGAGACACCTTGCGCAGAGCAGGCGCAGGATATCCTGGTCCGAGGAGGCGCACTGGAGACCAGGAGCGCTGAGCCGACACCACCCTTCCTGGCTGGATACCCCTCTTTACTGGGCAGGTACGGAGAGCATGTACTGCACGCGCCGAGCTGTGACTGTGCACTGAAGGCACTGTGCGTAACACCGTAAAACATGGCACTGGAACGGTGACTAACTTCGCACACCCCGCTCGTCAACCCGTGTGCTTCCCCAATGTTTTTTTTTGGGAGGGGGGGTTGCCTCTCGTGCTCTCGTCTCTGCCGTAACTCCTGATCTCTCTATCTGCCGCCGCCTGTTTCCATGGCAGGCTTTTGACGCCTGCCATGATCTCCTCCCACATCCACGATGACCTAAATTCACTTCTCTCCCGTGCCCAGGATCCCTTCTCCGCCTGGCCATGCTTCTTGGTCATTTTGTGGTGGGTAGTTCTGTCACGACTCTCGTCGGAATGAGGATCGGACCAAAGCGCAGCATGGTAAGTGGTCATATTTTATTTCTCAAAAAAGACTCGAACAAAGTGAAAAAACAAAACAGTTCTGTCAGGTGCAGACACTGAACAGAAACTAACTACCCAAAAACACAGGTGGGAAAAAAGGCTGCCTAAGTATGATTCCCAATCAGAGACAACGATAGACAGCTGCCGCTGATTGGGAGCCACACTCGGCTAAAAACAAAGAAATAGAAAAGAAATAAAGAACCTAGAATGGCCACTCTAGTCACACCCTGGCCTCACCAAAATAGAGAATATAAGCCTCTCTATGGCCAGGGTGTGACAGTGGGGCTCTGAGTATTATACCATACAATATAAACACACATACACACCATTCTAGATATTAAATAATAACCTCATACCATTATACAAATGGCTAAACAGTATATATCTACAATAACTCTATTCTATCCAGGAATTCCAAGTCTTATGAAAGGACTGTGTGCTGCCACATTGGCCTATTTAATACACACTTTGTCTAATGTCATACAATAATTACTGAGGTAATCCATTGATAATTATTAGCAGGATCCCCATGCCACTTAAAAAGTTATATATATATATATGACTAAGCTATATAAATTATTTGTTTTTATTTTGTTGCCCACCAGCACCCTGCCTTGTTCAGGGGACTAAACTATTATCCATTAAAAGTATTGCTTGTTTTTTGTCTCTTTTTCCATTTTGTCTTTCCATGTCTTTTTTCTTATTTCTCCTCCAATCATAGTAAGACATGCAGGTGTTTAATACATTGGACAGACTTTATAAATAAACATCCCACAATGTCAAGTTCCTGGTCCCCCAAATTATCCTCTACTCCTCACCCAGATCTCCCCACCCCCTTCAGCCCACAGCCCCAGTGTGATTACCACACATAAAACGAACAGGAAAAACATGAACAGCAACACTCACAAAGTACAAAAACATATTAACAATAAGTTACATAAAGAAACAAAAGTACAAGCATACATAAACTGAAAGTAGAAATTATCATGTGACTGATCAGCAACAAGTTTAATGTGCATCCCCTCTGATGGTTATATAAGATATTATAAATCCACTCTCATTGGTTTCAGACAAGAACGAAATTTGGGCAAGTTATACAAAATACGTTTTTATTCACATTTTCAATATTATTTTTTTACTGCTTTTTAAAGTAGACCGGAAATACAGTTCAACACAGGTACAAAAGGGAAACACAAAATATAAATAATAAATTATTAAAATAAAAAACAATAATGTATTATTCAAATATAATAAATAGACTGACAGGGTCCCACATGATTGGTTTCATGCTTTATAAACTGGGTGTAGCTTGTCGTAGCAGAATCAGAATTCTTTAGGTAACATAGATAAGATGTTTTATTTTCATAATATGCTTGTGAGATACTTGTCATTTTGAATGTATTTTGTTGTACTATAGTGTTGGCCGTCTGCAGTTATCTATTCTCTGTCAGGGTTCAGTTACTTGGGCCACAGAAAGGGGAGAAGTCAAGCTTGTCTTCATATGTAAACGTAACTTTTAAATCAGGTGAAGGGATGTTTGAGGGGGAACCAATTATCTCTTGGCTCCACAATGTCTGTGTGCCAGTCACTGTCTCTCTGTGATCTTGTCCAGGGGTGGGTGTATTTGATATATGCCATTGGGTGGGGTAATGGTGTTGGTCCTGAGTGGTACCAAGAGCGAGATAGGAACATAGTTTAGGAGACAAAGCTGAACGATAATTTATAGCCAATGCTGTCTGGCTATGTGTGTCTTTGCTATAAAGGATCTCAGTTGCAATGTGTAAGCACTCTCAGAAAATTCATTTATAGACACTGAATTGATCTGAGAGTCACAGGGTTGTGATGGAGCTCATAATAATTAAAGATGGACTTTATGATAACTCTGACTTGTGTGGTGGTTTGTTCTCATGATTTGGTAAATACAGGAAATTTCCACTACAAGCTTCTGAAATGAGTCTGGATGATCAGTACAATTGTGCCACAAGGATATCCAATCTTTGCAGATGACGTTTCATCTCTTTCCTGATGAGCTCCCAAACCTGTGCACTGTAGTTCTGAAAAACAGAACATTTAAAATATTAGTGGGGTGAACATTCTTGGCAAAATAGTGACCAAATTGTCTTGAACAACATAGAAAGAATGGTGCCGTATGCATTAAGCTTCTAGGAGTAGGAGAGCTGATTTAGGATCAGTTTTGTCTTCTAGATCACTATAAATAAGTACAGAGGAGACCTGATACAAGATCAGCACTTCTGAGATGCTTGATACATATGTCCCCAGAACTCACTATTTTTTTAAAGAACACTGCTCCTGTTTACCCTAGTTTATATTCATGATTACATGTATTAAACACATTTCCATACGAAATCAAACTCACCATTTTTCTCAGAACCGTCCTATTCAACTTCTTGAAGTACCGTTTCAGTCTCCTCTCAGGTTTCATGGCAGGTGATACATGTCGGACAAAATTAAACAAAACTTTAGCATCATGCAGATGTAGGATCTTCATTTGATCCTTTTTTTTCTGAGAATTTTTCTGCACGGCAGGAAATTGAAATGTAATGTGTATTCAATGTTTGAAAAGGATTCTAAAGATTGTAATTTCCACTTTAAAATACCAAACTTGCTGTGCCATAATGAAAAATGCATCAAAGCCTATGAAAACTTTCCATTAATTATAATCCACAATAAATTTACATTTCTCATTGCTGCAATATTATTTATGTGATGTCGCAAACTGGCTCAAAATCTGTATTAACCCATATCCAGTGCGTTTGGAAAGTATTCAGACCAATTCCCTTTTTCCAAATGTTGTTACGTTACAGCCTTATTCTAAAATGGATTAAAGAAAAAAATGATTCATCAATCTACACACAACACCCAATAATGACAATGCAAAAACAGAAATACCTTATTTACATATGAATTCAGACCCTTTGCTATGAAACTCAAAATTCAGCTCAGTTGCATCCTGTTTCCATTGATCATCCTTGAGGTGTTTCTACAATTTGATTGGAGTCCACCTGAGGTAAAATCAACTGATTGGACATGATTTGGAAAGTCACACCCTGCTATTTAAGGCCCTACAGTTGACAGTGCATGTCAGAGCAAAAACCAGGACATGAAGTTGAAGAAATTGTCCGTAGAGCTCCGAGACAAGATTGTGTCGAAGCACAGATCTGGGAAAGGGTCCCAAAACATTTCTACAGCATTGAAGGTCCCCAAGAAAACAGTGGCCTCCATCATTCTTAAATTGAAGAACTTTGTAACCACCAAGACTCTTCCTAGAGCTGGCCGCCTGGCACAACTGAGCAATCGGGGGAGAAAGGCCTTGGTCAGGGAGGTAACGAAGAACCCGATGGTCACTCTGACAGAGCTTCAGATTTCTACTGTGGGGATAAGAGTGCCTTCCAGAAAGACAACCATCTCTGGTAGAATGGCCAGACGGATGACACTCCTCAGTAAAAGGCACATTGCAGCCCGCTTTGAGTTTGCAAAAAAGGCACCTCCCTGACAATAGGACTCTCAGACCATGAGAAACAAGTGTCTCTGGTCTAATGAAACCTATTTGGCCTGAATGCCAAGCATCACATCTGGAGGAAACCTTGCACCATCCCTACAGTTAAGTATGGTGGTGGCAGCATCATGCTGTGGGGATGTTTTTCATTGGCAGGGACTGGGCGACTAGTCAGGATAAAGGGAAAGATGAACAGAGCAAAGTACAGAGATATGCTTGATGAAAACCTGCTCCAGAGCGTACAGGACCTCAGACTGGGGCGAGGGTTCACCTTCCATCAGGACAACGACCCTAAGCATACAGCCAAGACAACGCAGGAGTGTCTTTGGGACAAGTCTCTGAATGTCCTTGAGTGTCCCAGCAAGAGCCCGGACTTATGCTAAAATGATCGAACATCTCTAGAGTGACCTGAAAATAGCTGTGCAGCGACGCTCCCTATTCAACCGGATAGAATTTGAGAGGATCTGCAGAGAAGAATGGCAGAAACTCCTCAAATACAGATGTGCCAGGCTTGAGCATGATAGCCAATAAGACTCAAGCCTGTAATCACTGCCAAAGGTGCTTCAACAAAGTTCTGAGTAAAGGGTCTGAATACTTACGTAAATGTGATGTTTCAGTTTTGTATTGTTATTATGTTTGAAAAAATATCTAAAACACGGTTTTTGGTATTGTGTATAAACTGAAGAGGGGAAAAATCCATTTAATCAATTTTAGAAAAGGTATGTAAGGTAACAAAATGTGGAAAAAGTTGAACACATTATATGTACTTTATAAGTCCATTTCTCCACTTGTAGAGTTAGTAGGCTACAACTAAACCAGGGCTCTCCAACCCTGTTCCTGGAGAACTACATTCCTGTAGGTTTTCACTCCAACCCTAATCTACCACACCTGATTAATTAGGTAGTTGATAAACTTAACCAGGTTAGTTACAACTGGGGTTGGAGCGAAAACTTACAGGAGGGTAACTCAACATAAACGGGATTGGAGAACCCTGACCTGAACAGGGATTATACTTTAAATAGACCCTTTACTTACGCAGGAATTAAGGTTTTCAAATTGTTTTTCTAGAATTTTGAGGAAATCGTCCAGGTTTTTCTTGTCCCAGGTGATGGACTTCATATTCCCATCAAACAGTTTTGTGATTTTATAGATGACCTCTTTCCGGAATCTGACTTTGTCCTCAACCTACACAGGAAGATATAAAAAGAAGATTATAAACAGTATAGGCTTCCGTTATGGCATCAATATAACATTGGGTCAAGAACGCAATACCAAAGCATATCAGAACATGATTAGTAAAGATTCTAGCCTTTACCTCGGCATCATCTATGGGTCTGTAAAGTGACGTTGGGGAAAAGACTGGGGCATTCTGCTTTGTGATATCTCCTCCATGGAAAACAATCAATATAGTATGTTGAGTCACGTGTCAAATGCTTCAAGAGCAATCAAGACAGACATAAAGTATAGCTTATACTGCAAGTACAGCAGGCCTAATGTTGATAGCGTCTCTTGATATCTCTGTCATTATAGCCTTAGCGCCCTTTTACTATGTATATTCAAATATAGGCTAACAGTTTTCTAACACAGATGCTAAACATGAAACATATGACTATTTTTCTGGGTTGGTTGTTTTGCTGTCCTTAATCTATGCATTCAGTCTCCTTTTACAGTGTGCTGATAACTCACCATCTGGTCCAGCAGGGAAAGGTATTCTGCGCTCAAGTGACCGTAGTGGTGTCGAATCCAGTCACAGCAATGACACGCTCTGCATACTGCAAATAATAAGAAAAATACAAGTCCAACTCTGCATTGTATGCATTGTAAACAGCAATTTGTTTCGCTATTAGTTTTCCGTATGAGTTTGAACATATTAATTGTGTTAAGTAGTTTTATCTGGAATTGGGAAAGGGAAAACTGTATGGAGAATTTCCCACCGATCAACCTACCGGAGGCGGTGACTTCCATTTTCCAGACTAGCGCATACAGCAATTGGAATTCCATGCCTGCTCCGTCTCCCGGACTAAAAAAAAAAGTAAATCTATACACATTCTCGTTGAAATCAGCTTTAAATTATAATTGAACCACGAGATATGATTATTCATTTTAGATATCGTCTAGACTATTACTAGCGATTATAGGCTATTCGCGAGCTTTGCTTTCAACTGCTAATAACTTCGCTTGAACCGAAAAAAGTCCGACAATATCATCGAAGGCGAAATAAAACCCACACTTCTTAAGAAATGTAGCCATATGAGACATTCATTTAGTGGTTTTCGATCAAAGTTAGTCCGAAATATTGTTCCGTAGTCCTCTGCTGTTGCGCTACAACTGAAAAGTGAATGGGAAACGTCAGCGTCAATACCCACATCACCCAACTTTCATTTTCACAATGACGTAACCAACTTTCACCTTGCTGTTGTCTGCTGTGGATGCAATGTTGACAAGCAGCGACAACATGATTTGTTGGAACTTTCTATTTTCTGTGTGTGTGTGTGTGTGTGTGTGTGTGTGTGTGTGTGTGTGTGTGTGTGTGTGTGTGTGTCATAGTGCTGTGCACGTTTTTGTCTTTGCAAGGTCAAAACTTGGCATTGGTTAATTTCTACATTTTTCTATATAATATTGGGATTAATTCATAATATTCAAAGCCTGTTCAACTGTAAAGATCATATACTGTAGGGAAGTGGTCACCAAAACTGTCTGCACGGTCCTGGAGACCAGCAGGAGAAGGTGCAGGCTTTTGTTCCAACCCAGTTCGAACACACCTGTTCCATCAGGGTCTTGATAAAATGTCATGGGTGGAATCATATTGAAATGTCATGTTATAGGCTAAAATTAAAGATGTAGCCTAATTATTCTGCTGCATTTATTCACTCCAACTCTCTGAGATGCTTTATAAATACGGGCCTTGGTGTTATTCTATATAGCCTTAATAGGACCAGCCATGAGGAATCATAATCGTGACACTTGAAACGTGATACCAAATAGTCAGAGAGCTATATTTCCCATCACATATAGTTTTACAAATGTAAGTTTAGGGGTTTGGGTAATTGGAACACTAGTAAGCAGGACAATAACAGTAGCAACAGGGCTGCGGCCACAACACAGAACCACTGATAGAATCGTTGCCGTGTGACGATGTTCAAAGTGTTGAAGTGGCTGAAGTCTTAGTTGGTTTTAGAGCTAGTAGTGATACCTGTCAATGGTGCTGAAACGTCTTCTTACGTCACATGACACGCCTGTGTTGGACGCATTTTGGGGTTTTCCCAGCTGTTTTACACAAGTTGTGCGATGTCATCAGTTTCACCTGAGTCTTCTCCCCAGTAATCATAGACACCTTTGGCCGATGTATCGAATTGGGAATATGTAGTTTGGAGAGCGTTTGATATTGGGACTTTGCCAAGACATCATTATAAAATGTAATGTCTAACCGACATATCAACGATGAAGAACTATAGAATTTAGAATGTGTAAGAGGTCAATGAGCAAACAATGTCTAAACTGCATCTTCCCAATGTGTACAGGATGCATCGTGCCTACCCACTAAGCACGGTGTTGTCTGGACAGGCCTTCTTTATTTGGTCAGATTTTTGCTTTGATTGTTAATTTCATTGTCCATTGATAAATTTGGACAGCACAGTACAGTAGAGAACAGCAGAGTACAAATCATTACAGTGGAGTGTACAGTACAGTACAGTTCATTACAGTGGAGTGTACAGTACAGTACAGTACAGAAGAGTACAGTAGAGCACAGTTCATTACAGTACAGTGTACAGTACAGTAAAGTAAAGAAAAGTATAATTCAGTACAGTGGAGAACAGCAGAGTACAGTTCATTACAGTGGAGTGTACAGTACAGTACAGTACAGTACAGTACAGTACAGTACAGTACAGTACAGAAGAGTACAGTAGAGCACAGTTCATTAAAGTGGAGTGTACAGTACAGTACAGTACAGTACAGTACAGTACAGTACAGTACAGTACAGTACAGTACAGAAGAGTACAGTAGAGCACAGTTCATTACAGTACAGTGTACAGTACAGTAAAGTAAAGAAAAGTATAATTCAGTACAGTGGAGAACAGCAAGTAAGTTCATTACAAGTGTACAGTAATACAATACAGTACAGTACAGTACAGTACAGAACAGTAGAGTACAGTTCATTACAGTGGAGTGTACAGTACAGTACAGTACAGTACAGTACAGTACAGTTCATTAAAGTGGAGTGTACAGTACAGTACAGTACAGTACAGTAGAGCACAGTTCATTACAGTAAGTGTACAGTACAGTACAGTTCATTACAGTGGAGTGTACAGTACAGTACAGTTCATTACAGTGGAGTGTACAGTACAGTACAGTTCATTAAAGTGGAGTGTACAGTACAGTACAGTACAGTACAGAAGAGTACAGTAGAGCACAGTTCATTACAGTACAGTGTACAGTACAGTAAAGTAAAGAAAAGTATAATTCAGTACAGTGGAGAACAGCAGGGTACAGTTCATTACAGTGGAGTGTACAGTACAATACAATACAGTAAAATAAAGGAAATTAACATACAGTAGAGTACAGTTCATTACAGTGGAGAGTACAGTACAGTACAATACAAATTAGTACAGTAGACTACAGTTCACTACAGTACAGTGTTTAGTACAGTAAAGTAAAGGAAAGTAACGTACAGTAGTGTACAGCACAGTAGAGTGTAGCCTACTTTACACTAATTTACTAAACTGTAAGGTACTCTACTGAATTACACTATACTCTACTGTATTGAATTAATATCTACTGTACTGTACTATCCTATACTTTATTGTACTCTACTCTGCTCTATTGTATTGAACTGTTCCATACCATACTGTGCTGTTCAAAGTTGTGAAACAGCCTAAATGTCTATGATTGGTTCCGATTTGGTCTGGTCATTACATGTTGGTCATTCAGCAGACACTTTTATTCACAGCGACTTACCGTGCATTCAACTAAGGTACAGTGCATTCAACTAAGGTACAGTGCATTCAGCTAAGGTACAGTGCAGTGCATTCAACTAAGGTACAGTGCATTCAACTAAGGTGCAGTGCATTCAACTAAGGTACAGTGCATTCAACTAAGGTACAGTGCATTCAGCTAAGGTACAGTGCATTCAACTAAGGTACAGTGCATTCAACTAAGGTACCGTGCATTCAACTAAGGTACAGTGCATTCAACTAAGGTACAGTGCATTCAACTAAGGTACCGTGCATTCAACTAAGGTACAGTGCATTCAACTAAGGTACAGTGCATTCAACTAAGGTACGGTGCATTCAACTAAGGTACAGTGCATTCAACTAAGGTACAGTGCATTCAACTAAGGTACAGTGCATTCAACTAAGGTACAATGCATTTGGAAAGTGTTCCGACCCATTGACTTTTTCCACATTTTGTTACGTTACATCCTTATTAAAACTTTTTTTTTAAAGAATCTTCTTCAATCTTGACACAATACCCGATAATGACAAAGCAAGGTAATCAGAAAAGTTTGCACGTTTATAGAAAATAATAATTATATCCACATACTGTCCGTAATGTAAATGCATCCAACACACACACACACACACACACACACACACACACACACACACACACACACACACACACACACACATACACACACGAAGGACTGATTCAGGCAGTCTCCCCTGAACACTTGATGTTGAGATGTGTCTTTTACTTGAACTCTGTGAAGCATTTATTTGGGCTGCAATTTCTGAAGCTGGTAACTCTAATGAACTTCCCCTCTGCAACAGATGTAACTCTGTGTCTTCCTTTCATGTGGCTGTCCTTATGAGAGCCAGTTTCATCATAGCTCTTGATGGTTTTTGCAACTGCACTTGAAGAAACATTCAAAGTTCTTGAAATTTCCCGCAATGACTGACATTCATGTCTTAAAGTAATGATGGACTGTCATTTCTCTTTGCTCATTTAAGTTGTTCCTGACAGAAATATGGCCTTGGTATTTTAGCAAATAGTGCTATCTTCTCTATACCACCCCTAACTTGTCACAACACAACTGATTGGCTAAAACGCATTAAGAAGGAAAGAAATTACACAAATTAACGTTTAACAAGGCACACCTGTTAATTGAAATGCATTCCAGGGGACTCAGAGAATGCCAAGAGTGTGCAAAGCAGACATCAAAGCTGGGTGGATACTTTGAATAATCTCAAATATAACATATATTTGGATTTGTTTAACACTTTTTTGGTTACTACATGATTCCATATGTGTTATTTCATAGTGTTGATGTCTTCACTATTATTCTACAATGTAGAAAATAGTAAAGATAAAGAAAACCCTGAGGTGTGTCCAAACTTTTGACTGGTACTGTGTATATATACTCCGGACTCCGACATATTTCTATGTTTCTTATGTCCATTCATTTTCTTTTAGATGTGTGTGTATTGTTTTGTTTTGTCAGATATTACTGCAGTGGTAGAGCTAGAAAAACAAGCATAAAGCTATACCCGTTAAAACGTCTGCTAAATGTGTGTATGCGATAAATTACAATTTATTTGATTAAAAAAGATTACAGCTGTAGAGGACACATTTATTTAATTAAAATATATTTCATTATTACAATAACAAACATTTCCTATCAGGTTGCAATAATAAATAGAGTCTGCAATGGCCTTCATGAATACAAAAAAAATACACGGAAACATTGATACATTAGGCTATGTATAGCCTAAGTCAATCACATAACTATTCAGAATTTAAAAAATGATTTTACTCCTCGGAGTTGTGAATACATGACTACACAATAAATAAATACGTTAAAAAACAAATAAGTAAACATGTAAAAAAAATAGTTAGATACATGAATAGATAAATAGATATATAAATAACAAATATCTACACAACACACACATAACGCTCATTTGCTACTTAATGTTGTGTCTAGTCTTTGTAGGTGTGCCAGCACCACTGTCCTTATGTCTTCCCAGCCGCTTGCGCTGTAATCCTGCATAAACGAAATACACTTGTCAATATTTTAGAATAGACACATATTGTATCATCACATAAATACATCCAGATTTGGTGAATGTACTCTCTTTGTAAGACAAATGGATCAACCTACCTCGCGTTTCAAGTAATGCTTCAGGAACTTGAAGTGAAGGCTCATCTTTTTGTTCACTCTGTTGACAGATTTTGATAGTCTAGTTTTCATAGCCTTTACCTGTTAGAACAGAATACAAATCACTAATTTAATGTTATGTTTTGAATAACATGTAACTACTTATATTATAATCAAGAAGGATAGTATAATGTTTTCCTTTTTGCATTAATGTTAAGAGGCGAAAATCACAAATGACATACGCATTGGTCCAGCTCCGAGGTCTGGCGATAGAGGTCATTCATAAACTTGTCAACTCCTTTCTGGTCCCAGGCGGTGGACTCATATTTACCACTGCTGAACAATTTCTTTATAGCGTTCAGAGTTTGCGAAATGAAGGCAATCTGTTCGTCAGCCTAGAAGAAGAGTGATTTGTATTAGTATATGCCTTATGAATTGATGGCAAATATCGAAAAATTCTAGCAAACTGTAAATTCGTTATAACCTAATTATATACAGTGCATTCGGAAAGGGTTGAGAACACTTCACTATCTGTACATTTTGTTACGTTAAAATTTAATAAATATGATTTCATTCATCAATCTACACACAATAACCCATAATGACAAAGCCAAAACATGTTTTTCAACATTTCCACTAATTTATGAAAATCAAAACCTGTTTTTGCTACTTCATTATGGGATATTGTGTGTACATTGATGATGTTTATTTATTAATTTGTAATCCATTTTAGAAGTGGTCTGTAACATAACAAAATGTGGAAAAGGTGAAGGGGTCTGAATACTTCCCGAATTCAGTGTTTAACCCACTCTTAGAAAAAAAGGTTATGGATAGAACAAAACATTTTTTATGCATATTTCTTACCTTGAAATTATTGACTTGTCTGTATTGTTTGTCAGGGAAAGTGATCTGAGGTCCTCGAGAGACTTCATGACCCTGAGATGCCAAAAAATATAAACAAAATATTGCATTATTATTATTGTAAAATTAACACAGGAGTCAGGTCATTTAAATGAAACATAGCAGCTCATGAAATGTTGAAAAGATGACAAGAGTTCAATGAACAGGAACGAGTGAATAAACTTGACCCTATATCCTACCATTTTCTGAAGCATCGTTATGGTGTTGTTGCTGAACACTTGGAACATGCTCGGAGACCGAGGCAGTGTCTTCATCCATGTGCATCCGAGTGTTTTATTCCAGGTGCAAATCGTCATGACCAAGCACATCCAAAAGCTGATTGAACCCATTTTAGCGTCGGTCTACTGTAGTTCTCGGTCTGTCCGCAATCAACGTTGGTGCACTTCCGAAAGATAGACTACTTCGTATAATTCCGACAAAAGTAAGTTTTCCGAAACGGATAAAGAGATAAAGTGTTCTTCCTGACTGAACAATACCAGTTCTTCCACCCAAGTTCTGCCATTCTCCAACCTGTGTCGATCCTTTATACAACGAGTCTGCAAGGTGTTCCAAAAGTGAAAGGTGGAAGTTCCCCTACACTTTCATACCTGAGTGTTGTTGTACGTGTGGAGAAAATGCACCGAAAGGACAGGTGCACCTCTCGAATAATTGTTACATCTTGAGCTATTTGCTATTTTATCATGACATTTTGGCCTTTCAACCAGGATGTTTTTGATGAAAAAAATAAACATGTGAATCCATCGGACTATGGCCTAAATAAATATCACCATAAAGAACAAATTTAGTTTGGCCTTTCACTTCGAAAACCAAAGTATTTCATGTTTGAAAACGCAACACCTTTTCAGTTGCACACAGAAACGTTGGTGTCAACTACGTTGTAACCACCTGCTTAAAGGGTAATTGTGGTTTGTGGACCCCAACTGTCTATGTAAAGATACAGATCAACCTTGTGTGGGTTGTTTGAATTAGACACACAATGTGACTTTATTTCGTTTTAGAAATAGGTTTGGGTGGTCTGAAAATTTTGATAGACCCCCTTCTATATGCTCCCGGTTTTCAGAAAAAGACACTGGTAGCCTATGAAGTGCACAGGCAGTACTGACCTTGGGAATACTGCTTAAACTTGTGCCTATATTGCGGGGGCTTTTGAATCTGGGCCAATAGGAATGTGTGCGTACAATAGGTCTTTCAGGTAGATAATCTTTCAAAGTATTCAATAGTCTTGTCTTTAATGGACTTGTAAATACATATTTTATTTATTGCTCCAGTAACCTGTAACGGTTCTCTTGTGGTGAAGGAGAGTCGGACCAAAATGCAGCGTAGATTGCTCCTGTAACACGAATACACACAAAACACTACAAAACAATTAACGAAAACCGAAACAGCCCTTGTGTCAACTAACACAGCGACAGGAACAAAGACACTAAGGACAATCACCCACACCAAACCAAAGAATAGCGACAATGATAAACAATTGAGAACCACTCCAGACAGCCATAGACCTTGCTAGATAACCCCACTAGCTACAATCCCAATACATACACACCAAAACCCCAAGACAAAACACACCATAATACAAAAACCCCATGCCACACCCTGGCCTGACCCAATACATGAAGAAAAACACAAAATACTTAGACCAAGGCGTGACAGGACCTCTGCATCTATTACCTTTCCTCCCCAGCGACTGAAGAGTATAGGCTTTGTTTTAAGAGCGATTGGTATTCTCCAATGAACTAACATTCAAAATATAATAATGATTATGTTGCATAATATCCAGTATATACTTTATATTATTAATAACTATATGAATAAACCATTTTGTACAGTGATAAAATGCCACAGTCATATGATGTCTTGTCTAAAAGTGTATTCTAAAGGCGTTTGTTGTTTTTCATTGAAGATGATGTTGGTATGGTAATATGGTCACATTTCATTGAGAAATTGGTCTTCATTAATCGGTTGATTCAGGTCACACATCTTTACAAATTTGCTAGCACATTTCTAACAAATATAAGCTGTGTGTGCGTGTGTTTATTCAAATATTATACACACTCTAGAAAAGGGTTCTATGTAGAACCTTCAGGGGTGCCATATATGAAACAATCAATAAAACCCTTTTTGGTTCTATCTAGAACTTATTACTTATAAAGAACAATATTACCTTATAACACATGTTTTAATAAACTTTTATGCAAAATGTAACTACAACATGCTACCATGACACGTATATTCTTGGCATTTTTGTTAAATTCTTCTGAAAATGTCTCAGGATGCCCTCTATTTCAACTCTCAAGACCTCCCGTGGGCACGAACTGATTTCTGAAAGAAAAAGCAGGAAACGAATATATTTTATTTTATTTTAAAATTAAACATGGCACACATAGGCTTACATCATAGTTATAGGGACCCCAAAAAAAACAAAAAAGTAAACATAAGAGATGTTTTACCTCATGTGAAAGAAAGTCATCCAGCTGTTTGAAGTAGTTCTTCACCTTGTCTCCAATGCGAGGGATAAGATGCACACTCATGTTTCTAACCCGGAAAAAATAGTAAACCTAACAAACAACTTTAATATGAATTTCCTTGTGAATAATATTAATACAATGAATTACACGGATACTATGATTAATAAGGTAATAGCCTACTGTGTAATGCAATGAACAAATACAACAACATCACCAAAAACCTCCACATTCCGAATAGGTCATACTTTGTCGAGCAAGAAGGACCTGCAGCTCCCCTAATGTGATAGTGTTCCATTGTGTCAGGTTTTGTTGATAGAGCTGACCTGCCAGTTGTGTCACGACTCCGACCGAAGGTGGCTCCCCTTCCCTTTCCGGTGGCGCTCGGCGCTCGTCGTCGCCGGCCTACTAGCTGCCGCTAATTCTTTCCTCCCCTCCTTATGTGTTTATTGGTTACACCTGTTTTGAGTTTGTTGTAGTTAGTTGGCCTTTATTAGTCAGCCGGCCCGCCCGTTTCTTTGTACGGGATTAGTTATTGTAACCTTTGTGTTTGGTGTAGACGAAGGTGTTGGGTTATGTTCGTGGAGTTTGCGGGACAGTTTTCGTCCCCAGGGTCTGGGGCATTTGTTTTGAGCCCCCAGTGTTTCGTGGAGTGGCCGTTGTTCACCGTGTGTGCATTAAAAGAGCACTATATTGAACTCTCTGTTTCCTGCGCCTGACTTCCCACTCACGACACCCAGAACGTTACAAGTTTAAACGCAAGGCTCAGTGTGCATAGCTTTTCTCCCACCGGTAATAAAAAGAATAACACACAGTGTAACCAATTCAATCAAAGACTAACACTGAATATTTTATAGCCTCGCATGATCTTCATATTGGCTATTTAAGCATCACCTATAATGAAAACGTTGGAACTTAGACCATTATCCATGCTCCTCTAGGATACAGCTGGGTCTCCCCCTGACCACACACAAACACCACAAAGTCATAACCCATTTCTACAATTTATATTCTTAAAATTGGATTTTAAACATAACTCTAACATTTACAACACTGCTAACGGCTCAGACTAAGACCAAGATGCAGACACAGGAGGCGGATAATACAAGTCTCAGAGTTTATTATATTACAAGAGGCAGGCAAAAGGTAAGCCAAGGCAGGCAAAGATTCGTAATCCAAATCAAATTCAGGCAGATACAGGATGTTAGACAATTGGTAGGTCAACGCAGGCAAAGAGACGTAATCCTGGAAACAGGAGACAATGGGCTGTGAGACAGAGGTTTAGTCCTAGACACATGAAAAGTGGAATGTATACGGAGGGTGCGGGGAAACAGGAGACGGACAGCAGAGGGGCTAAGGATTTTAGAGTTGTGGAAATGGCCAATGAAACAAGGGTAAAGTTCACGAGACTCCACCGGGAGGGGCTGGTCCTGAGTGGAAAAATATATCTTCTGCACGAGCCGATAGCGGGGATCAGCGGTCCGTAGGTGATCCGCCTGTCGCCGATACCTAGATGTGGTCTTCCAGGTACTCCGGGCTCTCTTCCAGGTATGCCAACAGCGGCAGACGGACATTGGGGCAGAGGGTATGCTAACTTCTTCCTCTTGCTCAGGAAAAAGCGGGGGCTGAAATCCCAAGTAACACTTGAAGGGCGATTAGGGAAGGGTGTTACGGGCGTAATCCACCCACACAAGTTGCTGGCTCCAGGTGGTGGGGATGGCGGAGACGAGGCAATGAAGAGCCGTCTCCAAGTTCTCACTGGCTCGCTCTGACTGACCGTTAGATTAGGGGTGAAAACCAGAGGACAGGCTGTCCGGAGACCAAATGAGGGTGCAGAATGCCTTCCAGAACTGAGGACCACGATCGGAGACCATATCGACCGGAAGTCCATGGATATGGAAGAAGTGCTGCACCATGACTTGAGCCATCTCCTTGGCTGAGGGTAACTTGGGAAGGGGAATAAAATGGGTGGAAAGAAGACCTATCCACCACTGTCAGGATTGTGGTAATGCCATCTGATAGAGAAAGACCAGTAACAATGTCCAGAGAGATATGGGACGAGGGGCGGTGAGGAACAGGGAGTGGTTGAAGAAGGCCATCCGGAGCATGCCGCGGAGTCTTATTTTGTGCACACACAGTGCAGGCGTCGACGAATGTGGAGACTTCAGGAACCACGAATGGCCGCCAAAAGCGCCGGATGACAGCCAGGGATATTATTCACACAATTGAATGATAATTATTTGTTATTATTTATTTCATGAATGTGGTCCAACTGTTTGCAAAAGTAGTGGTTCTCAGGATTTGAGAGCAACTTCCCTGTCTCTGTAATGTCAAAGGATAGTGGAGAGTGAATATCAAACAATGATTAAACCTCAGATCCACAAATGAGCTTTTTAAAGCATGTCTGCAAGATTTTTTAGACAGGCATAGATCAGGTGAGGTTAATAAATAATCCCAACAAACTGAATATTTTGAGTAAGGTCAAGTATGGTAATTCATCTCTGGATTGTGTATAATTGCAACCAGAAACTGCAAATATCTCAACATCCTTCCTAAATGAGCGGTGGGAGTGAATGGAAACTCAGGAATGTCACTATGAGGCTAAAGATTATTTTAAAATAGCTACAGTGTGTATTGGCTGAGCAGATAGAAAACTCTGCTTGGGATAAACACCATTCTATTCACTCCACATTACAGGCCTGAATGACAAAGTGAAAAGAAGTAAACCTATTCAAAAATAACTCATTCTAAAACATCCAATCGGGTTGCAACATGGCAACGACAACATGGTAAATTTATTAACTTTTGTAACTAAATCAAAAATGCTGTGGCAAATCCAACACAATACATCACAGAGTGAAACTCAAATCAAATCAAATTCAATTTTATTGGTCACATACACATGGTTAGCAGATGTTAATGTGGGTGTAGCGAAATGCTTGTGCTTCTAGTTCCTACAATGCAGTAATAACCAACGAGTAATCTAACCTAACAATTTCACAACAACTACCATATACACACACTATAAAGGAATGAAAGAATATGTACATAAAAATATATTGATGAGAGATGGTACAGAACGGCATAGGCAAGATGCAGTAGATGGTATCGAGTACAGTATATACATATGAGATGAGTAATGTAGGGTATGTAAACATTATATGAAGTGGCATTGTTTAAAGTGGCTAGTGATACATTTTGTACATCAATTTTTACATTATTAAAGTGGCTGGAGTTGAATCAGTATGTTGGCAGCAGCCACTTAATGTTTGTGGTGGCTGTTTTACAGTCTGATGACCTTGAGATAGAATCTGTTTTTCAGTCTCTCGGTCCCTGCTTTGATGCACCTGTACTTACCTCGCCTTCTGGATTATAGCGGGGTGAACAGGCAGTGTCTCAGGTGGTTGTTGTCCTTGATGATCTTTTTTCCTGTAGGCCGTCTCGTCGTTGTTGGTAATCAAGCCTAACACTGTAGTGTCGTCTGCAAACTTGATGAATGAGTTGGAGGCGTGCATGGCCACCCAGTTGTGGATGAACAGGGAGTACAGGAGAGGGCTCAGAACTCACCCTTATGGAGTCTCAGTGTTGAGGATCAGCGGGGTGGAGATGATGTTACCTACCCTCACCACCTGGGGGCGGCCCGTCAGGAAGTCCAGTACCCAGTTGCACAGGACGGGGTCGAGACCTAGGGTCTCGAGCTTGATGATGAGTTTGGAGGGTACTATGATGTTAAATGCTGAGCTGTTGTCAATGAACAGCATTCTCACATAGGTATTCCTCATGTCCAGATGGGGTAGAGCAGTGTGCAGTGTGGTTGCGATTGCGTCTTCTGTGGAACTATTGGGGCTGTAAGCAAATTGGCGTGAGTCTAGGGTGTCAGGTAGGGTATAGGTGATATGGTCCTTGACTAGTCTTTCAAAGCACTTCATGATGATGGAAGTGAGTGCTACTGGGAGGTAGTCATTTATCTCAGTTACCTTAGCTTTTTTGGGAACATGCAAATTGGTGGCCCTCTTGAAGCATTTGGGAACAGCAGACTGGGATAAGGATTGATTGAATATGTCCGTAAACACACCAGCCAGCTGGTCTGAGCATGCTCTGAGGACGCGGCTGGGGATGTCGTATGGGCCTGCAGCCTTGCGAGGATTAACATGTTTAAATATTTTAATCACGTCGGCTGCAGTGAAGTAGAGTCCGCAGGTTTTGCTAGCGGGCTGTGTCAGTGGCACTGTATTGTCCTCAAAGCGAGCAAAGAAGTTGTTTAGTCTGTCTGGGAGCAAGACATCCTGGTCCGCGATGTGGCTGGTTTTCATTTTGTAATCCATGATTGACTGTAGACTCTGCCACATACCTCTCGTCTGAGCCGTTGAATTGCGACTCTACTTTGTCTCTATACTGACGCTTAGCTTGTTTGATTGCCTTGTGGAGGGAATAGCTACCCTTTTGTATTCGGTCATGTTTCCGGTCACCTTGCCCTGATTAAAAGCAGTGGTTTGCGCTTTCAGTTTCGCGTGAATGCTGCCATCAATCCACGGTTTTTGGTTGGGGAATGTTTTATTAAACGCTGTGGGTACAACATCACGATGCACTTGCTGTCTGTATTTTCATGTTTTACAGTGGCTGCATCATGTTATGGGTAGACTTGTCACCAGCAGGGACTGGGGACTTTGTCAGGATCAAAATAAATATGAAAGGAGTAAAGCCAAGAGGAAAAAATAGAGGAAAACATGCCTTAGTCCTTTGAAGACCTACATTTTTCAGTGGGACAATTACACACATTTTAAGGCAAAAGACACACCAGAATGGCTTTCCAAGAGGTGTTTAGTGTTCCTCATTGGTCAAGTTAGAGACAAGGTATGCATACTGCTACCTATCAATTATTCCCCACCAAATTGACTGAGCTTGAGAAATTTAACAAACACCATGAGCTCGAAAAGGATTGGGACAGTGACACGTTTGGTTGTTTTGACTCTGTACTCTTGTACTTTGTATTTGAAATGATCCATGACTATGAGGTTAATGGGCAGACTGTCAGCTTTAATTTGAGGGTATTTTGTCACGACTTTCACCGAAGGTGGCTCCTCTCCCTGTTTGGGCGGCGCTTGGCGGTCGTCGTCGCCGGTCTACTAGCTGCCACTGATCCTTTTTCCTTTTCTTTTGGTTATGTCTGGTTTGTGTTTCACCTGGTTTCATTTTGGTTAACTAGGGGGATATTTAATCTCTCCATTTCCTTTGGGTTTTTTGCGGGATTGTTTTCATTTGATTGTCAGTTAGTTTTAGGTTGTGTTTTCTCTTGTTAATTGTTGAACAGGTGTTTTTTCCCTGGACTGTCTTAGTAGGGTTTGTGGCTGCTGTTGTAGTCCAGGGTCCTGGTATTTTGAACTTGTTTACCTCTTGAAACTAGGGGGCACTATTTTTATTTTTGGAAAAATAACGTTCCCAAAGGAAACCGACTATTTCTCAGGATCAGATGCTAGAATATGCATATAATTGACAGCTCAGGATAGAAAACACTCTAAAGTTTCCAAATCTGTAAAAATATTGTCTGTGAGTATAACAGAACTGATATTGCAGGTGAAATCCTGAGAAAAATCGAATATCTGGGACAGGGGTACATTCGGACCTCCACATCACCTGCCTCCTCAAGTTTATTTTTTGTGAAGAAGAAGGATGGAGGTTTACGCCCGTGTATTGACTATCGAGGTTTAAATCAGATTACGGTAAAATACAGTTACCCGCTACCTCTCATCGCCAGTATGACAGAGTCATTGCACGGGGCGCGCTTCTTCACAAAATTGGATCTCGGGAGCGCTTACAACCTGGTGCGTATCCGGGGGGAGGGGGATGAGTGAAAGACGGCATTTAGTACCACTTCTGGGCACTATGAGTACCTCGTCATGCCGTATGGGTTAATGAATGCTCCATCAGTCTTCCAATCCTTTGTGGATGAGATTTTCAGGGACCTGCACGGACAGGGTGTAGTGGTGTATATAGATGACATTCTAATATACTCTACTACTCGCGCCAAGCATGTGTCCCTTGTGCGCAGGGTGCTTGGTCGACTGTTGGAACATGACCTATACGTCAAGGCGGAGAAATGTCTGTTCTTCCAACAGTCCGTCTCCTTCCTAGGGTACCCCTTTTCCACCTCAGGGGTGGAGATGGAAAATAACCGCATTTCAGCCGTGCGTAATTGGCCGACTCCAACCAATCAATTCCCATATCAGGTTCCTTATTTATCCCTCTGGCGTACATTTCTGTTCTGTCCATGATTGTTGGTGTCTTAGTGGTTGTTGTAGGTGTTAGTTTGTATGTATTTTCCTATTTGAAATATTGCTTGAATTTTTGTGAGTAAACTCAGTTGTGTTGCTCAAACCTGTGTCCTGCGCCTGACTCCGCTACATCTCTGCACCCAATCGCTGACACGGGCCCCCATTAACATCTATGGTGCTGTATTGGAGCGGGTCGAGAGTTTCAAATTCCTTGGTGTCCAGATCACCAGAAAACTATCATGGTTCAAACACACAAAGACAGTCGTGAAGAGGGCACGACAAAACATTTTCTCCCTAAGGAGACTGAAAGGATTTGGCATGTGTCCCCAGATCCTCAATCATTTCTACAGCTGCACTGTCGAGCCGTAAGACGCTACAGAAGGTAGTTGGTACGGCCCAGAACATCACTGGGGCAAAGCTTTCTGCTTTTCGAGAACTATATAATAATAGACAGTATCAGAGGAAAGCCTATGAAATTGTCCGAGACTCCAGTCACTCAAGTCATCGACTGTTTTCACTGCTACCGCACGGAAAGCGGTACCAGAGCGCCAAGTCTAGGACCAAAAGGCTCCTTAACAGCTTTTACCCCCAAGCCATGAGACTGCTGAACAATTAATCACATTGCCAATACATTGACACCCACTCCTCCATTTGTTTTGTACACTGCTGCTACTCGCTGTTTAATATCTATGCATAGTCACTTCACCCCTACCTACATGTACAAATTACTACAACTAACCTGTACCCCCGGCACACTGACTCAGAACCAGAACCTAGTTATTGTTATTTTATTGTGTTGCTTTGAATTATTTGTTACTTGTTTATTTGGTTAATATTTTCTTAACTCTTCTTGAACTGCACTGTTGGTTAAGGACTTGTAAGTAAGCATTTCACGGTAAGGTCAAACTTGTTGTATTCGGTGCATGTAACAAATAAAGTTTGATGATTTGAAATATCATACCCCATCTCCAAAAAATGCAAACCTCGGCAGTTACTGTAATGCTGTTAGCATGTCTTGGGGGTATTTAAAAATTTTTTTTTACCTTTATTTAACCAGGCAAGTCAGTTAAGAACACATTCTTATTTTCAATGAAAAAACTGCCTGTTCACGGGCAAACGACAGATTTGTACCTTGTCAGCTCAGGGGTTTTACTTCCGGTTACTAGTCCAACACTCTAACCACTGTTAGCCATGTCTTGGGGGTATGATATTTGTGCGTCTTTAACTTTCTCACTAATCATTATTCACGATTCATTCAGGATTGCTGTAATCATGTCCGATCCTGTCTGTTTGTTTGCCATGGTGCTGAAATGTCTTCTTATCTTGCCTCCACTGTGGACGCATTTAAAGGGTTTTCCAGCCGTTATGCACGGGTTGTGTGATATCATCAGTCTTCAAGTTAAGACACAACAACACTGTGTGACATTATCAGGCCTATCTAAGGACCTTTTATTAGGCCCATATGTAAATATGTTATATTAAAAATATATTTCAGCTCTTAAAGGTCACATTAATTTATTTCAAGTGTATTTAATCGTTACAATAACGAACGTTTCCAATATTGTTGCAATAATAAATACAGTATGCAATGGTCTTCATAAATACAAAAATCAATGCATGAAAACATTGTTACATTTTCTATAGCCTAAAAATACCTAGCACATAATTCATTATTCAGTATAAAATGTGTTTTACATCGTAGAGTTGTGAATTCACATAATAAATAAATAAAACATATATAAAAATAACCGTGTAAATAAATAGTTGAAAAAATAGAAGTATAAATAAACAATCTCTAAACACACACATGAGGCTCATTGGTTAGTCAATATTATTGTGACTAGTCTTAGCATGTGTGCCAGCACCACTTTCCTTATGCCTTCCCAGCCGCTTGCGCTGTATTCCTGCATGAACGAAACACACATGTATTATTTTAGAATAGACACACGTTGTGTCATCACATATGAATATATCCTTATTTGGTGAATGCACTCTCTTGGTAAGACAAATTGACATACCTTTCGTTTCAAGTAATTCTTCAGGAATTTGAAGTGAAGGCTCATATTTTTGTTCTCTCCTTTGTCAGATTTTGGTAGTGTAGCTCTTATAGCCTTTACCTGTTGGAACAAAATATAAGTCATTAATGTTATGTTATGATTCGTTTAAATCACATTATATGGCAATCTAAAAATATAGGATAATGTTTGCCTTTTTGCATTAATGTTAATAGAAAATCACAAATCACATAGACTTACACATTGGTCCAGCTCCGAGGTCTGGCGATGCAGGTCACTCATAAACTCGTCAACTACTTTCTGGTCCCAGAAAGAATCATAGTAACCACTTCTGTACAATTTCTCTATAGCGTTCAGAGTTTGCGAAATGAAGACAATCTTGTCGTCATCCTAGAAGAAGAGTGATTTGTATTAGTACATGCCTTATGAATGTCAGAAAAGTATAGCAACTTTGGCATATTCGTTAATACCCAATTATATGGCCTACACTATGAGAAAAAACGTTGAACCAAAACCCTTTTTAAATAGTGTAGGCTATGCATTTCTCTTACATTGAAATGATCGACATGTCTGTATTCCTCGTAAGGGAAAGTGATCTGAGGTTCTCGAGAGACCACATGACCCTGAGATGCCAAAAAATAGAATCAAATGATTGCAATATTATTATTGTATACATAAACGAGTAACTGAATCAAATGAAACACAGCAGCACATTAAATGTTGAATAGATGACAACTGCTCAATGACCAGGAACAAGTAAATAAACATTACAGTATCCTACCATTTCCCGAAGCACCGTTATGGTGTTGTTGCTGAACACTTGGAACATGCTCCGAGACTTAGGAAGTGTCTTCATCCAAGTGCATCCGAAGGTTTTATGCCAGGTGCAAATCGTCAGGATCAAGCACATCCAAAAGCTTATTGAACCCATTTTATCGTAGGTCTACTGTAGTTCGCTGTCTGTTCGCTATCAACCGAGGTGCAAAATTAGGCAGACTTCCGAAAGACACCTATAGTTTGTATAATTCCGGAAAAAAACAAGTTTTCCTCAAAGGACAAAGAGATAAAGTGTTCTTCCTGATCGATCCTCTTCTCGAAATCCAGAGTTCTGTCATGTTGCATTCTGTGTCGATATTTTATACAAAGATTTTGAAAGGTGTTCCGAAATTGAAAGGTGGAAGTCCCGGTAGACAGGCGCGTTCATACCTGACAGTATATTTTTCGGCCTGGAGACAACGCACGGAAAAGACAGGTGCATCCCTCGAAGACTTGTTCAAATCTTGACTGATTGGTTATTTTATTTTGAAATATTGGATTACCAACCAGGAACATGTTTTAGATTAAAAACATTTACTTGTGAATCCATTTTAGTCAGACGACAGCGTAAATTAATATGCATTTCTTTTCAAACATTTAGTTGTCCTTTCACGTCGGAAACAATTGCGTTTAAATCTCGTCTTCGCAAACGCATCACCTTTTCATTTACACACGGAAACTATGGTATCCAACTACGTTGGAACCACTTGCTTAAAGGGTAAACGTGGTTTCTGGACCTCAACTTACTTTTAAAGATACAGATCAACGTTGTATGGGTTATATCAACTACACACTCAACATTACTATATTTCGTTTTAGAAACGGGTTTTAGTGGTCTTACTTAATTTCGTAGACGAGCTCCTTTCTGCACCCGGTTTTCAGAATAAGACACTGGTAGACTATGCAGTGCACAGGCAGTATAGACCTTGACAATACTGCTTACCTTGACATTAGTGCTTAAATTGGAGACTGCATTTCGGGTGCTTTTGAATCTGGGCCTACACGCACTTGTGAGTAAAATATGTCTATCACGTAGATCATTTGTCAAAGTATTCCGTATTCATGTGTTTTTATTGGACTTTTATCCAGATATGTGAGTTGATGTTACCTCTGCATCTATTATCTTTCCACTGTAGAGACTGAAGAGTAACAGCACGGTTAGCGAATGCTATACTCCATTGAACTAACATTCAGAATGTGGAGTTAAAATTATGTTGCATGATATCCAGTAAAAATGTACTTGCTAGAAGTCATAACTATCTGAATCAACAATGTTTTACAGTAATATGATGATGTCTGAAAGGGCGGGAAAGCATGGCTTGAATTCAGAGTATTGTAAAGGAGTTTATTGTTTTTCATTGAAGATGATGTTGATATGCAATTGTTAGTAGGAATAACATCTAATTTAGTACAAGATTTAAACGAAAAAGTCGTTGTATTTCAAGGTTGCATCACACCAATTTTTACAAAATTGCTAGCACAATTTCAACCAATGTAAGGCGTGTTTGTATCTTAATTTAAATATCATAGCCTACATGGAAATCATTTGCAACACGGATAAATAACAAACATATGAAGCTTACAGTGGTACATTTAATTTAATCATCAAAATGACATGTTTTGCAGAAATGAACTAAAAGTAGTGCTACTCTCACACGTGTGTTCTTGGCATTTTTAATTTCTTGTAAAAATCCCTCGGGATGCTCCACATTTCATTTCTCACGACCTCCCATGAGCACAAGCTGAAAAGCTGAAATGAAAAACGCTGAAGTGAAAATAATACATTATACACCATAGGTATAGGCTAGGCCCACTCCACCCCTCTCAGTAAAATGCAACCTATAAGATGCTTTACCTCAGGTGAAAGTAAGTCGTCCAGCTGTTTGAAGTAGTTCTTAACCATATCCCCAATTGGAATGTTTTGACGCAGTAGCATGTCTCTGACCTGAAATAGTAAACAACAAACAACATTAAAATCAATATCCATGTGATTACTTGAATAATAATAGTAGAAATAAAAATAAATGTGCAACAAGTCCAAGAA